>NC_072768.1:7539347-7829347 GCF_022539595.1 Amphiprion ocellaris
GCAGGCACAGTTATGAGCAGGAACAGCTGTTACAGGGTGAGGAAAAGCTTGAACAGAATACAAATCAAGCTGAATATTACCATAGTGTCAGTCCTAACACCTAGAGTCATGAAGGAGGAGAATTGTGGAGCAGTTGATTGCATTAGGCTGTATTTGGTATCAAGCTTTTCACCCTTTGACCTCTGCTAGCACTGCCTCCGCTGATACAGACGGAGAGCAGGAGCTGAGGGAGGAGAGGTTACAACCCTGGAAGTGCAGCTAGAGTGTGATATGACATCCCTGTGCTAAAACTAGCAGTGGAAGTACAAGCCACCGGGGACGGCCGTCTGCGTGGAAGTTATAGACCCTAACTTTAGGTCAGAGGTCAGAGTTAGCAACAGAGGACTCTTTGTTTGGTCTGTTTAGGCTGCTGTGAATCCAGAAAATTCACAGAAAGGTTTGGATTATTGTAATCTGTTTAAAAGAAATTCAGTCCCCCGTGTTTTACAGACCGGAGCTCAGGCTACTGTGTCTCTTGACATTCTGTCTACAAGTAGCTTTTCCATGCATATCAAATAACCTGTGCTGATTTCCTTGTTCATCAGTGGAATTTTACTGCAGCACCAACTTGTGCTGATTTCTCTTTCATATTCAGTGCCGCCTCAGCATTGGGCCAGCGCCACTTGAAAATCTGGTTGCATGCTATATGTTTTTACAGCAGCATGATGTCAGTCTGTTTGGAAATTTCCTGTGGTAGCAGTTTAGCAAAGAGCTTCTATCATATCACATTCTTTAGAGCAGGGGTGTCAAACTCATTTTAGTTCTGGGGCCAACTGGGGCCTAGTTCTTCAGCCCAATTTGATCTCCAGTGGGTCGCACCAGTAAAATCACAGCATAATAAGCTATAAATAACCACAACTCCAATTTTTTCCTATGTTTTAGTGCAAAAAAGTAAGGAAATATCTTTTTACAAAATCTCATGAACAGCCTAAAATTTCTGAAAAAAAATAAGTGCAGGTTCAACAGTATTATGCCTCAGTTTATCATTTACACATTACAACTTCCAGATCACAGAATGTCTACAAAAAGGCAAAAGTCATTTAGTCGCAGGTATCTGGAACTGAACAATTTAGTATTTTACTTGATCAAAATGACAAAAGTCAGACAAAAAAGGCAAAAAATATGACAAAGTATTACAAAAACAAGACACAAAATGACAAAAAATGGACAAATGACACAAGCGAGACAAAAAATGACATAAAATAACAAAAACGAGACAAAAAAGAACAAATAAAGTGAAACTAAATGGCAAAAATGAGACAAAAAACACAAGCGAGACAAAAAGTAAACAAAACGACAAAAACGAGAAACAAGAGGACAAAAACACGAGACAAATGACAAAAATTGGACAAAAAACAACAAAAACAAAATAAAATATGACAAAAATGAGACACAAAACGGCAAAAGAACTGCGAGCAATCTGGTATTTTACTTTATGATCAAAACAACTTGTCCTGGTCTAGAAATTATTTATAGTTTTACAAGTCGTCCTACGGGCCAGATTGGACCCTTTGGCGGGCCACTTGAGGCCCACGGGCTGCATGTTTGACACCCCTGCTTTAGAGGGTGCAGTTAACAGTAGTTTTACCGCTTGAAATATAGTTTTCCAGATCTTTTATTTCCTCTGTTTTCTTCGGCGCAGCTCCTCAACCTGTTCTCTCTTCTCTGTGTTGCAGGAAGTCAAAGACGAAGCCAAATGGAAAGAAGCCTCCGGCAGAAGAGAAGAAGCAGTACTTGGAGCCAGAGTTCACAAAAATCCGTGTGGTGGACTTCGACCTCAAGGAGCTGGTGGTGCTGCCCAGAGAGATAGACCTCAACGAATGGCTAGCCAGCAACAGTGAGTGGCTGAATGCTGTGGTAGATAATGATGGGTATGAGCAATATGTGGAACTGGACCTCAAAGAGTTCGACGGCCAACAGAAGCCTCTAATGGAGTTGCTAAACCTGTAAAATTTAGCATAAAAAGTGGGTTCATTATCTTATTTGAGACATAAAAATTCCTTTCTCAAGCTCTGTGTTCCCTCCGACTTGGATAATTTTCCTCAGGGGATTGGAATTGTCTTTCTAAGTCTGTGTGCACTTGTCATCTGGAGATAGCAAGATGTTCCAGTGGTGCGAGCGCTCCAAAACCTTAACACAATCCAGGCCTGGCACGGCATTTAGAGCGTTCCCAACAACACCACACGCCACTTCTTTAAACACCATCGCTTACTGCCTCGCTCAGCGCTGTGTTTTAACTTCTGATATTTATAGTTGTCATTATGAGCATCATTTCTGGAGTTCGGTAAACTCTTCGTGGCCTGGCTGCTGCTTGATCGATCTCATGAGACTCTTTATTTTGTCTGTCTCCTCGGCTTTGCTTTGGTTACATCTCCAGACCAGCCAGGTGCTTGCAGGGGGAAAATGAAAAACGAGCATTCTTCTTTCCCTTTTTATTTCAGACTGATACAACACTGCTATATAAAACCAGATAGGACAGGATTTCACATGTAGATGTGTTTTTCATTATAAAATTGGAAGTTATATAACCTGGCTTGTATCCACCAGTAATTAGTTTTGACTTGAAGGCAAGCAATACAGTTGTGCAATGTTTTGATTAAATAGAATTTTTTTTAACCAAATCAATCATTTATTTGTGCCAGTACGTATAAATCAACAGAACTTTAACTGAAAAATTCCAACTTAGTAGCAACTTTATCCAGCTGGAAAACTTGGGTGGGTCCAGTGTTGTTAGTGTGTCATCAGGCTCATACTATTTGGCAAAACAAGATTTGGGGAGTTGGGATTAATCAAAGTGAAAGTGATTTCATACCATACTGCCGTTACTTACTAGAGCAAGTGAAAATTTGGGTAAATTACACCAATTTTAAGCCTCATAAATATGGCTGGCAATAAAATCATGATGTTCCCGGTGTACTTTATAATACATTCAAGTGTAATAAAGTCAAATAACTCTCCAAACTGCTGGTATTTTATTAATTCCCTTCATGTTGATTCATTTCTCTTAGCTGTTTAGAATGTTGTATAATGCCCTTTTCTGTGGTAAACTCATCAACAGTGAATATTTTCTTTAATGTTCTATGAGCGGTTTCCTTCACAGCAGTCAAAGAAGACCTGCCATTTAAAGAATGTCACCATACCTGAAACATGCTGCAAGTTGGAGTACATCGAACATACAGAACAAATATTTTGCACTGTGGGAAACTTTTCTTCACACTGAATAGACCCCAGGTTTGCAGCGTAACAAATACCTGTGACAAGTTAAATCTTCACTAAAGCTGCAGCCTCCTCCCATTCTTCCATTCTTCTCTGAAGGGTCACACACTGCTGAAGGATGTGGTGACTCGATGGATTAGAGCGCATGTGACTGATGACTTGTATGCACTATAGGTGTGTCCTCGCTGACCGCAGCAGAATGTGAAAGCAAACACGCTGCTTTAATTTTCTGTCATCATTGTGACCTAAATGTATTTGAATGAACCGTTCATTCCTGTTTAGCCGCTGTTTAACATGTCGTGATCTGTCTTGTCTTTTCCACAGCGACAACATTCTTCAATCTTATCAACCTGCAGTACAGCACCATCTCAGAGTTCTGCACTGGGGACACCTGTCAAGCCATGACGGCCTGCAACACGTAAGTTATCTCCCACGCTTCTGGTTTATTCATCGCTCACCTGCCGAGCCCCATTGGTTTATTCATCAGAAATCTAGTGTCCCATTGGTTAATTCATTAAGGGATGCTTCCCCAGTCAGCGAGGGCAGACTCCAAACCCAGAGGATGTGCTCAGGTTAATTTAACTACCGATGCAGTCCATCTTGAAATGAGCAGTATGCAGCTTTAATGTACAGCAGGAGCACAAGTACACTGATTGTGGCACCTTTGGGTCTGAAAGTTTGATGGGTCTGAGCTGCTCCCGTCATATTTGTCCTCACTGTGGGCTCATTTTCACTGCAACAGAAAGTCAAAGCACAACCATGACTAGAAGTAGAGAGAACTCATGAATGTATTTGCAGTATGACGCAGTTATCATGGCATAAATCATAAAACACTGAAGTTGAATTTCTTTGATTATTGACTTCACAAGGATCATCAGAAACTTCAAACTCTATGATTTCCTAGTTTGGGGCATGAAAAAAAGGTTTAATTGTGCAGGTTTTTCAAAAAAACAAAAAACATACTTTTCAAATCCGTCAATGAATTTTGGGGTTCAGAGGGCTGAAGTTCACATTTTTAACCCTAGTTTGAAGCTCAACAGAGACTTGGTACCGATATGTGTTCTGGTAAAAGTAGAGACCACGTGCTAATAAGTGTAACGTGTGCTAGCTTCACTTTAATCCTCTGCAGTCCAGTCTGTGCATTTTGCTGCTATCTGACATCTGCTAATATAATTACACACATCACACCCACTTCCATGATACTTTGATCAAACTGTTATTAAGGAGTCTGGCCATTTGTTCCAGTAATCAGGGCCAGCTCAGGTCCTGAAAACTAAATCACACTTAAGTCAGATTCTTAGAAAAAAGAACTAGTCTGTCACGTTTTTAGAAGTATGTTGTAACTCTTTTCTTCTAAGGAGGTTAATCCCTGCTGTGAGCAGTAAAGCAGGCATACTTTCACAGTAGTTTGTTTGGGATAATGGTAACATGGAAGCGTAATCATGCCATGCTAACAGAGGGGAGGTGACTAACTGTAAGCATTTATCAAACGAGTTTTCCCTGTCCGGGTGGCGTGCTGTCTTTATGTGTGAGCCTTTGTCTTTAAAGAGAAGCCTTCGTTCCCACTGCGTATACTGAAAGCTGGTAAAACCAGATTATCCGCACTGTGACAAACCACAACATTCACTTAACAGCTCTTAGCGCACTACATGCAGTCTACAAGTGCGCACGTTCACCCATGCGCTCGCTCTGGACAAAAACTTTGGCGGTGACATCAATGACAAATGACTCTAGCGTGACAGATTTGAGAAAGGAACTAGTCACAAGTTAACCTCTCAGTCAACGGTGGCTTTTTCCACTACTGTCACCTTAAGCTACTGTTGCTAACCCACACCATGAGAAATGGAAAACGTGCCTGCAGTGTGAAGAGGAGGCAGCAGAGCAGATTATCGTGTCTTTGTTTGCATTCTGTAGTGAGCTATGCAAAGCAGCGCTAATGTCTCAATCTAAAGGAAGAACACAAAGTTGAGCTGATACTGAATAGAGTTTTCATCACAGCGTCAAGCGAGACAAAACGACAAAAACGAGAAAACGACAAAAACATGAGACAAACGACAAAAGTCACACAAAAAGCTACAAAAACGCGACAAAATATTACAAAAATGAGACACAAAAGAACAATGAGCAATTTAGTATTTTACTTTATGATAAAAAACAGTTGTCATGGTCTAGAAATGATTATAAATTTATAGTTTTACCAATTTACAATTTGCAGTGAATGTCTTCGCTGTAGTGTTTACACTTAGAGGGCCGGATTGGACCCTCTGGCGGGCCGGTTTTGGCCCGTGGGCCACATGTTTGACACCCCTGTTCTAGCCATTTAAGCTGCAGCGCCAGCCCCTCCGTTTATGATCGTACCTTCCTCCACTGCCTGCTGCCCGGCACCCCACCCTTTCCTGCCCCTTGACCTGGCAGCGGCACCCCCCTCTGTGGTGAAGCTGACGGAGCCACAGTCGCAGCAGCGTCAGTGCCCCTGCCCAAGGGCAGAACTCAGCACTATTTTTGGAAGGAAATGTTTCCATGAGCTATGAGGGAACGGAACCATTTGGTAGCTATTTAGACCCATTTTGTCCTGGTGGGTGGATAGATGTGTGTGTGTGTGTGTGTGTGTGTGTGTGTGTGTGTGTGTGTGTGTGTGTGTGTGTGTGTGTGTGTGTGTGTGTGTGTGTGTTGGAGAGCGAGACAGAAGGAAATGTGTGGTAATGTGCTCACAGCGTTCGCTAGCGTTGTGTTCTTATACAGTGGTGGAAAAAAGTTTTCAGACACCCTTAAAACTTTATAAAATCTCAAATATTATCATGAAATGTTTGTGGAAAAATCTTTGTTGTGTTTCCAAATGTGTGGCTGCATGAGACAGACAAAAGCAAATACAAATTATTTGCTTATTTGTTTATTGTTTACAAGAAAAACTAAATTCTACCAAAACGGCCCAATACTCAAAATTTCTTATTTTTGTGGAACCAATCAGTTTTAAGTTTTTAATGACCTTTTTTAGGATTTGTTTAGTGTTATGGCCGTGACTTTACTGAAAGAAGTTACACTTGAAGACCTAAGAGTGATTCTTAATGCAAGATTTTGCAAATGTATGGTTTGTCCGACAACTTTTTTCCACCACTATAGCTGGTTCCATTTGTGATTTGGTTGAACAAACAGATTCATGAAACCCCTTAAGCTTCTCATCAAATATTTAATTTTTTAATAGCACTGTGCCAAACGTGGTGTAGTTATTTAGCTAAAAACAAACATGTAATCGCTGACAAAACTTTTTTTTCAGTTTATTTGGTTTTCAACGGGTTTTAAACTGCAAATATAGAAACAAAACAAAGGCATAGAGAACAGAAAAATCTCTCCACATAACACCAAACACTGCATTATTAAAAAAAATATAAATATGTAAGTTTTGTACTGAAATAGAACAGGAAGTAAACAACATACAGACGACGCATTTACCTATTGCCCTCCAAGGGCAAAGAAGTAGGCCGAAGTATTTGTAGAAAAGAATGCAGAACTTTCCAAAGTCTAGAGAACTTGCTGATTTATGGTTTAGATCAGGGGTGTCAGACATGCGGCCCGTGGGCCAAAACACGCCCTCCAGAGGGTCCAGTGCAGCCCGTAGGACGACTTTGTAAAGTGTAAAAATTACACAGAGGACATCATCTGCAACTTGTAAATTTGTATAACAAAAAATTAAGAATAATTTCTAGACCATGACAAGTTGTTTTGATCATAAAGTAAAATACTAGATTGCTCATGGTTCTTTTGTCATATTTTGTCTTATTTTTCTTGTTTTTTTGTCTGACTTTTGTCATTTGTCTCATGTTTTTGTCGTTTTATGTTTCCTTTTTGTCTCACTTGTGTTTATTGTCTTATTTTTGTTATTTTGTGTTTTGCTTTATTCACATTTGTTTCGTTTGTCGTTTTGTTTCACACTTTTGTTATTTTTTGTCTTGTGTTGTTTGTCCATTTTTTTTTGTCGCCGGTCTGCTTGAGATCAAATTGGGCTGAATGTTGTCCCTGAACTAAGATGAGTTTGACACCCCTGGTTTAGATCTTGAATCAGTTTCTGCAAAAGGACTTTCATTCTTAATGCAGTAGTTGGCGATTAAACGGTGTGAATATGTCAAAAGTATGCAGTAAGACATATCAAAAACCAATTAAGGAAATTGAAAAGACTGAATTAAGTTTCAAATCTTCACCAAAGTGCAGTCTTAGCCCTGTTCATAAATAGTAAGTAAGCTTCGCTATGTGGTTGTGTTTTATGCTATATATGGCCATGGTTGTGTTGTGTCTGTATGCAGCAGTGAAGGCATGTTTGTAGTCCACTCAGTACCTCTCCCACACAAACACACCGTCTAACGCTGTGTGACTAAGTGTACTGTAAGAGTCTGGTTCTGGTGTGTGGTCAGTTATGTGGACTCTTTACATTCCTCAGGATTTGTAATGTCTATAACAGCAACACGTATACCTACATTTTTTGTTTTATCTGCTTATTAACTGACTTTTCAAGCTGGCTGAGATCATCTTCTGTCTCTGCGGTCAGTTTCCTGGTGGTGTTTCAGCATCTCGTCTGCTGCTCATTCATCTATCTCTAAGGTGTCTGCTGACCTGCTAGCGTGACTCGCTCCGTGCTGCCAACCTCCTGTTTGACCTTTTGTTAACTATGCTTCCAAGCCGCCCGCTTACAGTCCAGTTATGTGGGTCAGCCCCTACGGAAATGTTTGACCAGCGGCGGAACTGAGGGGGGGATCAGTGTCCCGTCAGCAGTGGGGAATTTGGCCCAACACGGAAATTAAAGCTGGAGGGCACGAGGTCCGCTGCAGTTAAAAAATGTAAACTTGATACCTGCTTTGAGCGTGTAGTTAGTTTGTAGTACCGCTGGACCTTTCATTCAGAAAGTGAGACGTCATTAGGAGAATGGGTTTTCCATGAATGAGGAAACACAGCAGGTGATGTTTCATAGGTCAATAACGCCTCAGAGGCCACTTGTGTGTTGCTTTACTTCCTGCTTCTTGTTTTTTTTTTTATTCCAGGAAATACTCTTGTACACGCCTGCAACCTCAGCCACAAAAATTCCTTTGAAGACATTCATAATGATTAATAAGAGCCCAGTTGTGCAAACATATCCTGTTCTTCCGTAATGTTGTCTTGATGTTATTGTGAAACGTGTGACAACAGGGAATGTCTGACATGTTTTCTCCTTCCTGTCTTTTCCTTCTAGAATATACTACTGGTATGACGAGAGGGGAAAGAAGACGAAGTGCACTGCTCCACAATATGTCGACTTTGTAATGAGTCTTTGTCAGAAACTGGTCACAGATGAGGAAATCTTTCCAACAAAATATGGTGAGTTTCCTCCTTTTTCCAAGCAAGAGAAGCTTCTCAAGTTTTTTAGAAGTGACTGATGTTGTGCTGCCCCCTGCTGCCTCAGGTGGAGTAAAGCGCTGGTCCAATGAGTAAATCAGGAAGAAATAGAAGACTTGTATCCATTAGAGGATAAATCGAGTGATATTCTTATATTTTATGTCATAAAAATGTCAAAACCAGCAATGAAATATTGTGACTACCATAGACCTCCACTGTTGTGCAGAAACTACTAGCACAGACACCAGAGTTTATTCTAAGATAATCTAATAAACCAGACCAGCTAGTATTAACACATATAAATCTCATACTGCTTAAATCGCACTTTTATGTTGTCTTTAAAGTGTAGAAGTTTGGTTAAATACATCTGAAACAAATACAAATTCAGTGGTTGCAATTAAAAAACAGGCATAAAAGTTGCTGAACTCCCAAACTCTCTGAAGGCAAATTACTATCTGAAAGCAGCCAAGAGTTGTTTAAAAAGAATTAGAACCAATTATAAGTCCCTCCAGGATTTCCTGGCCTAAAGTGCCTGAATTTGCGGCAGCTTTTCTAAAAACCTGCAACGCAAGATGCGATGTTTTAAGCGTATTTGTTGCGATGAAATTGCAGGAGACAGTGACAATTGCTGAAAAGTTGCATTTTTTCAGCTTTTAGAACATGTTTCAGCATTTTTCAAACATCTTCATGCTGAATTCATTTTGAGACTAATTTTCTTTTTTTTAATCCCACAATGATGACAAGGATTAATAATCTGTTACAGAAAATAGTCCAGAGAAATTTCCTCATTGAATAACTTAAGCTAAAAACTATAGTTCCAAGTAGGAAATAAGAGCCTCTTCTGAAAGCTCAGAGACCCATTGGTGGAAATTAGCTTAGAATGAGGTCTTCATAGCTACATAGGTAGTGGTTCTCATTGCACAGAGCCTGCCGAGTTCCTCCAGCAGCCAAGAAGGGAAAAAACCAAACACTGGCTCTAGAGAGGGACTTTCACACATGCTTTAGGTTCCATTACATGCACGGTCTTTACATGGGGTTTGTTGAGAGTAAATAACTGAAATCTGTCCAACAACACCAGACTTAACCTTTGTGATCATTTCAGCTCATAAACTGCTTCTCTTTGCTCTTTTTCCTCCCTTCAGGCAAAGAGTTCCCCAACTCCTTTGAGTCCTTGGTAAAGAAGATCTGCCGGTACCTGTTCCACGTGCTGGCTCACCTCTACTGGGCGCACTTTAAAGAGACGGTGGCTCTGGACCTGCAGGGCCACTTGAACACTCTGTATGCACATTTCATCGTTTTCGTAAGGGAATTCAACCTGGTCGACCCCAAGGAGACCTGTATCATGGACGACCTGTCCGAGATCCTCTGCACCCCCGCCCCGCCGCCCGCCCCGGCCCCCTCCGCCCCCGCCTCGGCGCCCTCCCCCTCTTCACAAAACCACGTGACGGAGAGATGAGCGGCGGCGGCGGTCAGACGGCAGCCCCGGGGGTGATAGAAGATAAGATAGAGGCGAGAAGGAAAGACAGCCTGGCCCCCTTCCTCGGTGCAAGCAGGACTTAAGAGACCTTCCGCTACCCTTATATCTCGCTACGACACCAACCAACCAGCCGGAAGGAAAAAGGGGGGGAGGGTTTTCAGGGGGGTTTGGGGTGGCGGGGAGGGGTTTGTCACGCCAGCAGGAATTGGCGTGAGCGTTCCTCCCAGGGGCAAATCCCTCCCATCTTCTCTGCAATTTAAACTAGGAACAAAAACGTATGTGTATTGTTTTATTTTTTTTGGTTTTTATTTTTCTTCTTTTAAGTTTTTTTTTTTGTTGAAGTTTTATTCAGTTTTAATTTTTTTTTGTCGTTGTTTGAGGAGGGGGGTGCAGCCTCCCTCTATCCTCTACCTAACATACAGTACAGGAAGGGGGCTCTGCTTTGCTTCGACCTACTATTGTACAGTGCTGTTAATGTGTGGAGAAGAGGCGTCTCTGCTCGCCTGCTGGCCTCGACTTTGCCTCCTCCGGCAGCGGGAGGCGGCCTGCAGGCGTCCGGCCACCACGCCGGCCAGTAGGGAGCCACGTTACTGCCTGACGGGGCGATACTAGCCAATCACTGTTTGGGTTGTTTATGTGGGGGGGTGATTTAAAGCGCTTCCTACTCAGGACCTAAGAGAACACGTCACTGCTGCCAGAGAGGAGTCACTCTCATCTTCATTCTCTGTCCCTTGTTCACCAGACCGCTCAGTCCTCCGTACGACCGACGTGTTTAACTATAGTCACATACTCACCTGGTGAACCTCTAACAAAGTCCCAGAGCTTACCTGTAGAGGGCAGCAAACATGTAGAGAATGCCACAGAAACAAGGAGACAGAGAAGGAAATCTAAAAAGATTGTATGCTAGATATTTAATCTGATCAGAGAATAGATGCTATGAGACAGACTGGTGCCTGTACGAGGGGAATCAGAGCTGTTTTGCTGGTGTTAAACTACCGACACCACCTCCATCACCCCCCACTCCAGCAGCACAGAAGGACAAAGACATGAGGTAATGTCTGCAGGCTCGAGCAGAAAGAGAGATGGAGTGAGAACAGAGGGGTGAAGCTGCTCTCACCAGTACGCCCAGTACAAAACTAAAACTCTCACCAGTCCCTTTAAAATTTGCTTTTTAAAAAGATTATCAGAGGAAGTTTATTTGGGAAATGATAACAACAATGGTATCATTACACGTGTATAGAAAATGCACAGTCTGCTTGGACTTTACTGTACAAAGAATCACAAGCGGGTTCTGTCAGACATAGCCTCTGTTTGGAGGAGGATTGGATTTATAATTCTCCTTTTTTATTTATTTTATTTTTTTTTGCAGGGTTCTTCAGTTCTGGCTCTCGTTTTTATGTATTTTAATTATTAACTAAGTTAAAAGCAATTTAATATTTTAAGCTCTGCGGATTATAATCTAATAAAAGAGAGAAATGCCGCCCTGTGTCTGTGTCTTTTGTAAGAATGTGTTTGTGGAAATGCTGTGTCTTTAAATAATTTGCTATTTTTATTTCCGAACTCAACCAGTTTTACAGAAGAGGGTCAGTTTCTGCGTTCAGCTTCATGATGGATCTCTGGAGGAGCTTTGAGGAGATGAATGATTGGCGATGCCTCGTTTTCACTTTCTAGTTTTTAATAATTCTAACTGAAGGTGTGGAAGATGCTGTTGGTTCTATTCTGGGAGTAGCAAGAGAGCTGCACAGATTTGACCTTTATTTCTTTAATCTTTCTCTCGCAGATAGAAAAGAATTAGGTGATTGCAGATACAGAGCTGTGAGAATTAAAATGATGAGAAACTGCCAAAAACAGAATCTTTCTGAAGAATCTTTAGAAACTGTCACCATTGCAGCTTCTTCCCTGTCCAATAATGACTTCAGCCTCTTAAAATGAGTCAAGTTAAAGTAAGGATTCACTGAACTTTACATTAATCATTCTCCTTTATTATTCTTAGACACATGGGGCCACTCTTAATTTAAAAAACAAGACAATTCACTCTGGACACCTGGACTCACATCCGACATCTCATAATCATCAGAGCATTCTGTCTCGGTATGGAAAACCAAATGGGCCATAAATCAGCACTTCACAAATGTGTCGTTTGAAAACAACAAAAATGGAGTAAAAAACAGCAAATAAACTGTCAGGGTGCTGCTTTTTATGCTGTAGAATTTAAAAAGTGTCAAAAGTGCTGCTTCAAGAAATGCAAAATTCATCACAGATCTCCTTTGCTGCCAAACAAATGTATTTTGTAAACTATTCATGTTTTTTGACAGTTTTTAACTAATGTTTTGAATAATTTACTGTTAATATACAGATTTCCCTGTTTTTTAAAATTACATACAGTAACTAGAAAAGCAATCAGAGAGTGCAGTACTCCGCCAAGGCTGCTCAGTTCACAAAAACATAGTTTAGACAACATACTAAACTATGATGTTTTTTTCTACATTTTGGATGACAAACTTAACTATGACGTTTTAGTGACATTGAGGACGACATATTAAACTATGACATTTTTGTCATATTTTGGATGACATACTAAACTATGACACTTTTAAAAAAGTTTTTTGGGCCCTTTTGTTGGTTTTATTTAATAGGTAAGTTGAGAGGGAGACAGGAAAGCAGTGAAGACCTGCAGTAAAGGGCCATGAGCTGCATCTCTGACGCATTCCTCTTTATGAGTCACCCTCTCAACCAGTTGAGCTACCTGGGCACCCTTTTTCAATTTGTTGGACGACATACTAAACTATGACATTTTAATGACATTTTGGACGACATACTATGATGTTTTAATGATATTTTGGACGACATACTAAACTATGACATTTTTATGATATTTTGGATGACATACGGTTTTATTCAATAGGTAAGTAGAGACTAAGATAGGACAGCAGAAGATCTGCAGTAAAAGGCTTTAAGCTGGAATCGAACCTGCATCTCTCACACAGTCCTGTTGACGAGTCGGCTTCTCAATCAGTTGAGCTTCCTGAGCACCTGTTCAGCACATTTTGGACGACATACTAAACTATGACGTTTTTTTTCATATTTTGGACAACATACTAAACTATGACGTTTTAGTGACATTTTGGACGACATACTAAACTATGACGTTTTTGTCATATTTTGGACGACATACTGAACTATGACGTTTTTGTGACATTTTTGATGACATACTAAACTATGACTTTCTTTCGACATTTTGGACGACTTTTCACTATGAAATTTTTTGCGCCAAAATTCATGATGATTTTTTTTCAAAGAAAACCTTTCTGGAGTGTTTTTCACGGCCTCCTTTACATTATTTCATCATATGGCACGTTTTTACAACATGCTGAAAAATCAAATTTTTTTTTCGACATAGTAAGTAAGGCGTTTTCTTGCGCCAAAATTCAAGATGATTTTTTTTTCAACGAAAACCTTTCTGGAGTGTTTTTCATGGCCTCCTTTCCATTATTTGATCATATGGCACGTTTTTCCAACTTGTTTGAAAAATCCCATTTTTTTTCAACATAGTATACTATGGCGTTTTTTTGCGCCAAAATTCATGATTTTTTTTCAAAGAAAACCTTACCATAGAGTTTTTCATGGCCTCCTTTACATTATTTCATCATGTGACACGTTTTGACAACATGTTGAAAAATCTTAATTTTTTTTCGACATAGGCGTAAGGCGTTTTTTTGCGCCAAAATTCATGATGATTTTTTTTTCAAAGAAAACCTTTCTGGAGTGTTTTTCACAGCCTCCTTTACATTATTTCATCATATGGCATGTTTTGACAACATGTTTGAAAAATTGCATTTTTTTTTCGAAATAGTATAGTAAGGCGTTTTTTGTGCCAAAATTCATGATTTTTTTTTCAAAGAAAACCTTACCATAATGTTTTTCATGGCCTCCTTTACATTATTTCATCATTTGGTATGTTTTCACAAGATGTTGAAAAATGACATTTTTTGACATAGTATAATATGCTGTTTTTTTTGCGCCAAAATTCATAATGATTCTTTTTTCAAAGAAAACCTTTCTGGAGTGTTTTTCATGGCCTCCTTTACATTATTTCATCATGTGACACGTTTTGACAACATGTTGAAAAATCGCAATTTTTTCGACATAGTATAGTAAGGCGTTTTTTTTTGCGCCAAAATTCATGATGATTTTTTTTCAAAGAAAACCTTTCCAGAGTGTTTTTCACAGCCTCCTTTACATTATTTCATCATATGACACGTTTTTACAACATGTTTGAAAAATGGCATTTTTTTTCGACATAGTATAGTAAGGCGTTTTTTTTGCGCCAAAATTCATGATGATTTTTTTTTCAAAGAAAACCTTACCATAGTGTTTTTCACGGCCTCTTTTACATTATTTCATCATGTGACACGTTTTGACAACATGTTGAAAAATCGCAATTTTTTTTCGACATAGCATAGTAAGGCGCTTTTTTGCGCCAAAATTCAAGATGATTTTTTTTTCAACGAAAACCTTTCTGGAGTGTTTTTCACGGCCTCCTTTCCATTATTTCATCATATGGCACGTTTTTCCAACTTGTATGAAAAATCCCATTTTTTTTCGACAGAGTATAGTAAGGCGTTTTTTTTGCGCCAAAATTTATGATGATTTTTATTTTTTTTAAAGAAAACCTTTGTGGAGTGTTTTTCATGGCCTCCTTTACATTATTTCATCATATGGCACGTTTTGACAACATGTTTGAAAAATCGCAATTTTTTTTCGACATAGTATAGTAAGGCGTTTTTTTGCGCCAAAATTCATGATTTTTTTTCGAAGAAAACCTTTCCAGAGTGTTTTTCACAGCCTCCTTTACATTATTTCATCATATGACACGTTTTTACAACATGTTTGAAAAATCGCATTTTTTTTCGACATAGTATAGTAAGGCGTTTTTTTGCACCGAAATTCATGATTTTTTTTTTCAAAGAAAACCTTTCTGGAGTGTTTTTCACGGCCTCCTTTACATTATTTCATCATATGGCATGTTTTGACAACATGTTGATAAATCGCAATTTTTTTTCGACATAGTATAGTAAGGCGTTTTTTTTGCGCCAAAATTCAAGATGATTTTTTTTTTCAACGAAAACCTTCCTGGAGTGTTT
Organism: Amphiprion ocellaris; assembly: GCF_022539595.1. Lineage (NCBI taxonomy): Eukaryota > Metazoa > Chordata > Actinopteri > Pomacentridae > Amphiprion > Amphiprion ocellaris. Next base: position 7,554,585 of record NC_072768.1, read on the forward strand.
TTCACGGCCTCCTTTCCATTATTTCATCATATGGCACGTTTTTCCAACTTGTATGAAAAATCCCATTTTTTTTCAACAGAGTATACTATGGCGTTTTTTTGCGCCAAAATTCATGATGATTCTTTTTTCAAAGAAAACCTTACCATAGTGTTTTTCACGGCCTCTTTTACATTATTACATCATATGGCACGTTTTTACAACATGTTTGAAAAATCGCATTTTTTTTCGACATAGTATAGTAAGGCGTTTTTTATGCGCCAAAATTCATGATGATTTTTTTTTCAAAGAAAACCTTTCTGGAGTGTTTTTCACAGCCTGCTTTACATTATTTCATCATATGGCATGTTTTGACAACGTTTGAAAAATCGCATTTTTTTCGACATAGTATAGTAAGGCGTCTTTTTTGCGCCAAAATTCATGATGATTTTTTTTTCAAAGAAAACCTTTCTGGAGTGTTTTTCACGGCCTCCTTTACATTATTTCATCATATGGCATGTTTTTACAACATGTTTGAAAAATCGCATTTTTTTTCGACATAGTATAGTGAGGCGTTTTTTTTGCGCCAAAATTCATGATGATTTTTTTTTCAAAGAAAACCTTTCTGGAGTGTTTTTCACGGCCTCCTTTACATTATTTCATCATGTGACACGTTTTGACAACATGTTGAAAAATCGCAATTTTTTTTCGACATAGTATAGTAAGGCGTTTTTTGCGCCAAAATTCATGATGATTTTTTTTTCAAAGAAAACCTTTCTGGAGTGTTTTTCACAGCCTCCTTTGCGTTATTTCATCATTTGGTATGTTTTCACAAGATGTTGAAAAATGACATTTTTTGACATAGTATAATATGCCGTTTTTTTTGCGCCAAAATTCATGATGATTCTTTTTTCAAAGAAAACCTTACCATAGTGTTTTTCACGGCCTCTTTTACATTATTACATCATATGGCACGTTTTTACAACATGTTGAAAAATTGCAATTTTTTTTCGACATAGTATAGTAAGGCGTTTTTTTTGTGCCAAAATTCATGATGATTTTTTTTTCAAAGAAAACCTTTCCAGAGTGTTTTTCACAGCCTCCTTTACATTATTTCATCATATGACATGTTTTTACAACATGTTTGAAAAATCGCATTTTTTTTCGACATAGTATAGTAAGGCGTTTTTTTTGCGCCAAAATTCATGATGATTTTTTTTTCAAAGAAAACCTTTCTGGAGTGTTTTTCACGGCCTCCTTTACATTATTTCATCATATGGCATGTTTTTACAACATGTTTGAAAAATCGCATTTTTTTTCGACATAGTATAGTAAGGCATTTTTTGTGCCAAAATTCATGATGATTTTTTTTTTCAAAGAAAACCTTTCTGGAGTGTTTTTCACGGCCTCCTTCACATTATTTCATCATATGGCACGTTTTTACAACATGTTTGAAAAATGGCATTTTTTTTCGACATAGTATAGTAAGGCGTTTTTTTGCGCCAAAATTCATGATGATTTTTTTTTCAAAGAAAACCTTATCTGAGTGGTTTTTACATAGCCTCCTTTGCAGATTATTTCATCAATTTCGTATGTTTTCACAAGATGTTGAAAAATGACATTTTTTGACATAGTATAATATGCTGTTTTTTTTGCGCCAAAATTCATGATGATTCTTTTTTCAAAGAAAACCTTACCATAGTGTTTTTCACGGCCTCTTTTACATTATTACATCATATGGCACGTTTTTACAACATGTTGAAAAATTGCAATTTTTTTTCGACATAGTATAGTAAGGCGTTTTTTTTGCGCCAAAATTCATGATGATTTTTTTTTTCAAAGAAAACCTTTCTGGAGTGTTTTTCACGGCCTCCTTTACATTATTTCATCATATGGCACGTTTTGACAACATGTTGAAAAGTCGCAATTTTTTTTCGACATAGTATAGTAAGGCGTTTTTTTGCGCCAAAATTCATGATGATTTTTTTTTCAAAGAAAACCTTTCCAGAGTGTTTTTCACAGCCTCCTTTACATTATTTCATCATATGACACGTTTTTACAACATGTTTGAAAAATCGCATTTTTTTCGACATAGTATAGTAAGGCGTTTTTTTTGCGCCAAAATTCAAGATGATTTTTTTTTCAAAGAAAACCTTTCTGGAGTGTTTTTCACAGCCTCCTTTGCGTTATTTCATCATTTGGTATGTTTTCACAAGATGTTGAAAAATGACATTTTTTGACATAGTATAGTAAGGCGTTTTTTTGCGCCAAAATTCATGATGATTTTTTTTTCAAAGAAAACCTTTCCAGAGTGTTTTTCACAGCCTCCTTTACATTATTTCATCATATGACACGTTTTTACAACATGTTGAAAAATTGCAATTTTTTTTCGACATAGTATAGTAAGGCGTTTTTTTTGCGCCAAAATTCAACATGATTTTTTTTTCAAAGAAAACCTTTCCGGAGTGTTTTTCACGGCCTCCTTTACATTATTTCATCATATGGCACGTTTTTAAAACATGTTTGAAAAATTCCATTTTTTTTCGACATAGTATAGTAAGGCGTTTTTTTGCGCCAAAATTCATGATGATTTTTTTTTCAAAGAAAACCTTTCCAGAGTGTTTTTCACAGCCTCCTTTACATTATTTCATCATATGACACGTTTTTACAACATGTTTGAAAAATCGCATTTTTTTTCGACATAGTATAGTAAGGCGTTTTTTTGCGCCAAAATTCATGATGATTTTTTTTTCAAAGAAAACCTTTCTGGAGTGTTTTTCACAGCCTCCTTTGCGTTATTTCATCATTTGGTATGTTTTCACAAGATGTTGAAAAATGACATTTTTTGACATCGTATAATATGCTGTTTTTTTTGCGCCAAAATTCATAATGATTCTTTTTTAAAAGAAAACCTTACCATAGTGTTTTTCACGGCCTCTTTTACATTATTACATCATATGGCACGTTTTTACAACATGTTGAAAAATTGCAATTTTTTTTCGACATAGTATAGTAAGGCGTTTTTTTTGCGCCAAAATTCAAGATGATTTTTTTTTCAAAGAAAACCTTTCTGGAGTGTTTTTCACGGCCTCCTTTACATTATTTCATCATATGACACGTTTTTACAACATGTTTGAAAAATCGCATTTTTTTCGACATAGTATAGTAAGGCGTTTTTTTTGTGCCAAAATTCAAGATGATTTTTTTTTCAAAGAAAACCTTTCTGGAGTGTTTTTCACGGCCTCCTTTGCGTTATTTCATCATTTGGCATGTTTTTACAACATGTTTGAAAAATCGCATTTTTTTTCGACATAGTATAGTAAGGCGTTTTTTTTGCGCCAAAATTCAAGATGATTTTTTTTTCAACGAAAACCTTTCTGGAGTGTTTTTCACGGCCTCCTTTCCATTATTTCATCACATGGCACATTTTTCCAACTTGTATGAAAAATCGCATTTTTTTTCGACAGTATAGTAAGGCGTTTTTTTTGCGCCAAAATTTATGATGATTTTTATTTTTTTTTAAAGAAAACCTTTGTGGAGTGTTTTTCATGGCCTCCTTTACATAATTTCATCATATGGCACGTTTTGACAACATGTTGAAAAATCGCAATTTTTTTTCGACATAGTATAGCAAGGCGTTTTTTTGCGCCAAAATTCATGATGATTTTTTTTTCAAAGAAAACCTTTCCAGAGTGTTTTTCACAGCCTCCTTTACATTATTTCATCATATGACACGTTTTTACAACATGTTTGAAAAATCGCATTTTTTTTCGACATAGTATAGTAAGGCATTTTTTTTGCGCCAAAATTCATGATGATTTTTTTTTCAAAGAAAACCTTTCTGGAGTGTTTTTCACAGCCTCCTTTACATTATTTCATCATATGACACGTTTTTACAACATGTTTGAAAAATCGCATTTTTTTTCGACATAGTATAGTAAGGCGTTTTTTTGCGCCAAAATTCATGATGATTTTTTTTCAAAGAAAACCTTTCTGGAGTGTTTTTCACAGCCTCCTTTGCGTTATTTCATCATTTGGTATGTTTTCACAAGATGTTGAAAAATGACATTTTTTGACATAGTATAATATGCTGTTTTTTTTGCGCCAAAATTCATAATGATTCTTTTTTAAAAGAAAACCTTTCCAGAGTGTTTTTCAAAGCCTCCTTTACATTATTTCATCATATGACACGTTTTTACAACATGTTGAAAAATTGCAATTTTTTTTCGACATAGTATAGTAAGGCGTTTTTTTTTGCGCCAAAATTCAAGATGATTTTTTTTTTCAAAGAAAACCTTTCTGGAGTGTTTTTCACGGCCTCCTTTACATTATTTCATCATATGGCACGTTTTTACAACATGTTTGAAAAATCGCATTTTTTTTCGACATAGTATAGTAAGGCGTTTTTTTGCGCCAAAATTCATGATGATTTTTTTTTCAAAGAAAACCTTTCCAGAGTGTTTTTCACAGCCTCCTTTACATTATTTCATCATATGACACGTTTTTACAACATGTTTGAAAAATCGCATTTTTTTTCGACATAGTATAGTAAGGCGTTTTTTTGCGCCAAAATTCATAATGATTCTTTTTTAAAAGAAAACCTTACCATAGTGTTTTTCACGGCCTCTTTTACATTATTACATCATATGGCACGTTTTTACAACATGTTGAAAAATTGCAATTTTTTTTCGACATAGTATAGTAAGGCGTTTTTTTTGCGCCAAAATTCAAGATGATTTTTTTTTCAAAGAAAACCTTTCTGGAGTGTTTTTCACGGCCTCCTTTACATTATTTCATCATATGGCACGTTTTGACAACATGTTGAAAAGTCGCAATTTTTTTTCGACATAGTATAGTAAGGCGTTTTTTTGCGCCAAAATTCATGATGATTTTTTTTTCAAAGAAAACCTTTCCAGAGTGTTTTTCACAGCCTCCTTTACATTATTTCATCATATGACACGTTTTTACAACATGTTTGAAAAATCGCATTTTTTTCGACATAGTATAGTAAGGCGTTTTTTTTGCGCCAAAATTCAAGATGATTTTTTTTTCAAAGAAAACCTTTCTGGAGTGTTTTTCACGGCCTCCTTTGCGTTATTTCATCATTTGGCATGTTTTTACAACATGTTTGAAAAATCGCATTTTTTTTCGACATAGTATAGTAAGGCGTTTTTTTTGCGCCAAAATTTATGATGATTTTTATTTTTTTTTAAAGAAAACCTTTGTGGAGTGTTTTTCATGGCCTCCTTTACATTATTTCATCATATGGCACGTTTTGACAACATGTTGAAAAATCGCAATTTTTTTTCGACATAGTATAGCAAGGCGTTTTTTTGCGCCAAAATTCATGATGATTTTTTTTTCAAAGAAAACCTTTCCAGAGTGTTTTTCACAGCCTCCTTTACATTATTTCATCATATGACACGTTTTTACAACATGTTTGAAAAATCGCATTTTTTTTCGACATAGTATAGTAAGGCATTTTTTTTGCGCCAAAATTCATGATGATTTTTTTTTCAAAGAAAACCTTTCTGGAGTGTTTTTCACAGCCTCCTTTACATTATTTCATCATATGACACGTTTTTACAACATGTTTGAAAAATCGCATTTTTTTTCGACATAGTATAGTAAGGCGTTTTTTTGCGCCAAAATTCATGATGATTTTTTTTCAAAGAAAACCTTTCTGGAGTGTTTTTCACAGCCTCCTTTGCGTTATTTCATCATTTGTTATGTTTTCACAAGATGTTGAAAAATGACATTTTTTGACATAGTATAATATGCTGGTTTTTTTGCGCCAAAATTCATAATGATTCTTTTTTAAAAGAAAACCTTACCATAGTGTTTTTCACGGCCTCTTTTACATTATTACATCATATGGCACGTTTTTACAACATGTTGAAAAATTGCAATTTTTTTTCGACATAGTATAGTAAGGCGTTTTTTTTGCACCAAAATTCAAGATGATTTTTTTTTCAAAGAAAACCTTTCTGGAGTGTTTTTCACAGCCTCCTTTGCGTTATTTCATCATTTGGTATGTTTTCACAAGATGTTGAAAAATGACATTTTTTGACATAGTATAGTAAGGCGTTTTTTTGCGCCAAAATTCATGATGATTTTTTTTTCAAAGAAAACCTTTCCAGAGTGTTTTTCAAAGCCTCCTTTACATTATTTCATCATATGACACGTTTTTACAACATGTTGAAAAATTGCAATTTTTTTTCGACATAGTATAGTAAGGCGTTTTTTTTGCGCCAAAATTCAAGATGATTTTTTTTTTCAAAGAAAACCTTTCTGGAGTGTTTTTCACGGCCTCCTTTACATTATTTCATCATATGGCACGTTTTTACAACATGTTTGAAAAATCGCATTTTTTTTCGACATAGTATAGTAAGGCGTTTTTTTTGCGCCAAAATTCATGATGATTTTTTTTTCAAAGAAAACCTTTCCAGAGTGTTTTTCACAGCCTCCTTTACATTATTTCATCATATGACACGTTTTTACAACATGTTTGAAAAATCGCATTTTTTTCGACATAGTATAGTAAGGCGTTTTTTTGCGCCAAAATTCATGATGATTTTTTTTTCAAAGAAAACCTTTCTGGAGTGTTTTTCACAGCCTCCTTTGCGTTATTTCATCATTTGGTATGTTTTCACAAGATGTTGAAAAATGACATTTTTTGACATAGTATAATATGCTGTTTTTTTTGCGCCAAAATTCATAATGATTCTTTTTTAAAAGAAAACCTTACCATAGTGTTTTTCACGGCCTCTTTTACATTATTACATCATATGGCACGTTTTTACAACATGTTGAAAAATTGCAATTTTTTTTCGACATAGTATAGTAAGGCGTTTTTTTTGCGCCAAAATTCAAGATGATTTTTTTTTCAAAGAAAACCTTTCTGGAGTGTTTTTCACAGCCTCCTTTGCGTTATTTCATCATTTGGTATGTTTTCACAAGATGTTGATAAATGACATTTTTTGACAGTATAATATGCCGTTTTTTTTGCGCCAAAATTCATAATGATTCTTTTTTAAAAGAAAACCTTACCATAGTGTTTTTCATGGCCTCTTTTACATTATTACATCACATGGCACGTTTTTACAACATGTTGAAAAATTGCAATTTTTTTTCGACATAGTATAGTAAGGCGTTTTTTTTGCGCCAAAATTCATGATGATTTTTTTTTCAAAGAAAACCTTTCTGGAGTGTTTTTCATGGCCTCCTTTACATTATTTCATCATATGACACGTTTTTACAACATGTTTGAAAAATCGCATTTTTTTTCGACATAGTATAGTAAGGCGTTTTTTTTGCGCCAAAATTCATGATGATTTTTTTTTCAAAGAAAACCTTTCTGGAGTGTTTTTCACGGCCTCCTTTACATTATTTCATCATATGGCATGTTTTTACAACATGTTTGAAAAATCGCATTTTTTTTCGACATAGTATAGTAAGGCGTTTTTTTGCGCCAAAATTCATGATTTTTTTTTCAAAGAAAACCTTTCCAGAGTGTTTTTCACAGCCTCCTTTACATTATTTCATCATATGACACGTTTTTACATGTTTGAAAAATCGCATTTTTTTTCGACATAGTATAGTAAGGCGTTTTTTTTGCGCCAAAATTCAAGATGATTTTTTTTTCAACGAAAACCTTTCTGGAGTGTTTTTCATGGCCTCCTTTACATTATTTCATCATATGACACGTTTTTACAACATGTTTGAAAAATCGCATTTTTTTTCGACATAGTATAGTAAGGCGTTTTTTTTGCGCCAAAATTCATGATGATTTTTTTTTCAAAGAAAACCTTTCTGGAGTGTTTTTCACGGCCTCCTTTACATTATTTCATCATATGGCATGTTTTTACAACATGTTTGAAAAATCGCATTTTTTTTTCGACATAGTATAGTAAGGCGTTTTTTTGCGCCAAAATTCATGATTTTTTTTCAAAGAAAACCTTTCCAGAGTGTTTTTCACAGCCTCCTTTACATTATTTCATCATATGACACGTTTTTACATGTTTGAAAAATCGCATTTTTTTTCGACATAGTATAGTAAGGCGTTTTTTTTGCGCCAAAATTCAAGATGATTTTTTTTTCAACGAAAACCTTTCTGGAGTGTTTTTCACGGTCTCCTTTCCATTATTTCATCATATGGCACGTTTTTCCAACTTGTATGAAAAATCGCATTTTTTTTCGACAGAGTATAGTAAGGCGTTTTTTTTGCGCCAAAATTTATGATGATTTTTTTTTTCAAGGAGAACCCTACCATAGTGTTTTTCACAGCCTCCTTTACATTATTTCATCATATGGCATGTTTTTACAACATGTTTGAAAAATCGCATTTTTTTTCATCATAGTTTAGTATGTCGTCCAAAATGTCACAAAAACGTCATAGTTTAGGATGTCATCCAAGAGCTTAAAAAAAACCTGACCAGGTATGTCGTCCAAAATGTCACAAAAATGTCATAGTTTAGGATGTCGTCCAAAAGCTTAAAAAAAGCCTGACCAGGTAGCTCAACTGGTGAAGAGGGTGACTCATAAACAAAACTACATTGAAGACGTAGGTTCTATTCCAGCTTTGGGAAAAAAAAGATCTCAAAAATATTCTTTGTCATTCAAAATATTATTAAAACCTCACAGTTTCGTATGTTGTCCAAAATATGGAAAAAAACATCATAGTTTAGTATGTCGTCCAAAATGTGGAAAAAAATGTCATAGTTTAGTATGTCGTCCAAAATGTGGAAAAAAAGGCATAGTTTAGTATGTCGTCCATAATGTGGAAAAAACGTCATAGTTTAGTATGTCGTCCAAAATGTGGAAAAAAACATCATAGTTTAGGATGTCGTCCAAGAGCTAAAAACAAGCTGTCCAGGTAGCTCAACTGGTTAAGAGCGTGACTCCTAAACAGAAGTACATTGAAGACGCAGGTTCGATTCCAGCTTTGGGAACAAAAAGATCTAAGACATATTCTTTGTCATTGAAAATATTATTAAAACCTCGTAAAAGTCATGGTTTAGTATGTCGTCCAAAATGTGACAAGAGCGCCAAAATTCATGATTTTTTTTTCAAAGAAAACCATTCTGGAGTGTTTTTCATGGCCTCCTTTACATTATTTCATCATATGGCATCTTTTTACAACATGTTTGAAAAATCGCATTTTTTTTCATCATAGTTTAGTATGTCGTCCAAAATGTCACAAAAACGTCATAGTTTAGGATGTCATCCAAGAGCTTAAAAAAAAACCTGACCAGGTATGTCGTCCAAAATGTCACAAAAATGTCATAGTTTAGGATGTCGTCCAAAAGCTTAAAAAAAGCCTGACCAGGTAGCTCAACTGGTGAAGAGGGTGACTCATAAACAAAACTACATTGAAGACGCAGGTTCTATTCTAGCTTTGGGAAAAAAAAGATCTCAAAAATATTCTTTGTCATTCAAAATATTATTAAAACCTCACAGTTTCGTATGTTGTCCAAAATATGGAAAAAAAACATCATAGTTTAGTATGTCGTCCAAAATGTGGAAAAAAATGTCATAGTTTAGTATGTCGTCCAAAATGTGGAAAAAAAGGCATAGTTTAGTATGTCGTCCATAATGTGGAAAAAACGTCATAGTTTAGTATGTCGTCCAAAATGTGGAAAAAAACATCATAGTTTAGGATGTCGTCCAAGAGTTAAAAACAAGCTGTCCAGGTAGCTCAACTGGTTAAGAGCGTGACTCCTAAACAGAAGTACATTGAAGACGCAGGTTCGATTCCAGCTTTGGGAACAAAAAGATCTAAGACATATTCTTTGTCATTGAAAATATTATTAAAACCTCGTAAAAGTCATGGTTTAGTATGTCGTCCAAAATGTGACAAGAGCGCCAAAATTCATGATTTTTTTTTCCAAAGAAAACCATTCTGGAGTGTTTTTCATGGCCTCCTTTACATTATTTCATCACATGGCACGTTTTTACAAGATGTTTGAAAAATCCCATTTTTTTTCGACAGTATACGATGGCGTTTTTTTTTGCGCCAAAATTCATGATGATTTTTTTTCCAATGAAAACCTTTCTGGAGTGTTTTTCACGGCCTCTTTTACATTATTTCATCATATGGCACGTTTTTACAACATGCTGAAAAATCACATTTTTTTTTCGACATAATGTACTATGGCGTTTTTTTGTGCCAAAATTCATGATGATTTTTTTTCAAAAAAAAAAAAAATCATCTACATTTTTGTAGATTATTTGTCTACATTTCAGGTGGACTATTCATCCATACTAACTTTTTTGGCCTACATTGAAGGATTTTTTCTAAAACCACCCTTTCGGGTCTATATTTGGGGTTTTAGGTGGAATATTCCTTTTAACCAGCCCCTCAGGTCTCTCTGAGGACTTTGGATGGAATACTCTGTTAAGCCAACATTTTAGGTGCATGTCGAAGGATTTTTGGTGGAATGTTCCTTTAAGGTGGATGTTTGAGGACCTTGCAGGTGGAATACTTCCTGAAACCAACCTTTTAAGTCAACATTCAAAGATTTAAGGTGGAAAATTCCTTTAAACCAACCTAAATTTCATGTTTTGATCATTATCAAGTGAGAAACCTCAGTCCAGACTCCTCATAATGATGAGATTTATGCTGCTGTTATTTGTTTAGTCCAGACTAAATGACAGAAATCCACAACTGTAATTTTATTTCAGGACTCGGTTCCATGTGACTCTAAAAACTCAACAGCTTTATAAACTCTAAGATTAAACTCTCCCCAAGGATCCGAAATAAGTTGGACTTCTACATGAGAGCTTTAATTGTTCTTCATCTACTTCCTGAAAAGTTTGGTCAATAAAAAAGACAAAAACTAATATTTTCAGCTGAACTAAAGACAGACTTTGTGATTTTTCTGCTCACATGTGTTGTTGTAAACTTACTCTTTCAAATAAATAGCCACCTAACCCCCTGGAAACCAGCGCTCGTCCTGTTTTTGTGTTGCTCCTCAGCGGCCCTAGACAGCCGGGTCGTAATGTTTTTTGAGGAACACACCATACTATGACGTTTTTACAATGATGGTTCTACTATGAAACCAGTTTGACATGTTCAGGCGTTCTTTGTGTGAAAACTCAGAGATTTCAGGTATCAGAAGGTGGTTTTCAACTTTCTTTGTTAACTTTCTGCTTCAACTTTAAATGAAATTTCCTTCACTAACCCAGCCCTCTGGACTTCCAGTAAGCTGTGTTCCTATTGGCTGTCCAGGTGGCTGCTTGGTGTTATCAGGAACACCTGAGCAGCTCAGTGTCTTCCTGCTTTATTTAGCTGCAGACAAACATTTCCTCTGTTTCTCTTCACCAATGAACTGGGTTTGGCTCCATTGCTTTAATTTGTTCTTTAGGCGTTGGCTTGCAGCTTCCAGCAGTAAAATCGTCTTTAATGTGTTTCTTGGTGTGTTTTAGGGCTTTGTACTGGATAGTTGTCTTGGTAAATGAGGTTCTTTAGCCACAGTTAGCACATGGTGCTAATGTTTGCAGTGATTAGTGGATTTGGTGCAGGTGAGTTGTGTCTTTATCTTGGCTGTAGTGAGTCTTTAGAGGTTTTTGGTCAGACACATTCTGTATTCTTGTGAACCAACGTTGGTTGTCCAGAAGGTAAGAGTTCCTGTCCTGATTCTCTGTTCTCAGAGGTTCTCTGGTAGGCTGCAGGAGACTTTAGCGTTTGGGTTGTACTAATTTGGTTTTTGTATGGTTTCATTTGGACGACTATCTTGAGGCCCCTCCATGTGGTTTAGTGAGGTTTTCTGGAACAGTTCTACAAAGCAACCTGCAGCAGAAGAGACTTTGAGAGTTTTTAGGAAGTTCTGGAGACCAGACTTTAGAGCAGCAGAAACATTTATCAGCAGTTTGAGCAGGAGAAGGTGATCTTCAGAGTAGAAATGAGACAGAAACCTTCTTGACCCGTGTAGTGAAGTCTTGTACCAAGAGTTTGAGCAGGTTGTGAAGAGTCTGTAGTTCTTTGGTCTGAAAGCACAAGAAGAGTCGACTCATTAAAGGAGAAAACAGGAGATATTGTTGGTTCTTCTGTCGCACTGCAGTTTCCTTAGACTGAATATCAAGTTTATGTTTGAAATGATTTATCATGTGAGCCCAAGAAGACTTCAATAAACTCCCTCCATCCCCTGGACACAACATATTTTATTACCATGTTAAATGTTTTTTTAAAAATGTTTCTGAGTTTTGATCATAGTTTTTTCTCTTTGCTTGTTTAGTTTTGTCATCTGTGTGAAAGGTGCTAAACAAATAAAGTTGAATTGATAAACTGAATAATTGACTAATTCATGATTGTGACAACAGAAGTATTTTCATTGTGATTTAAGGGTTTATTTCATTTGTAAGGTTTGGGTAAAAATCTTGACAGAAAAGAAAGAAAGAAACTACATAACAAAAAGCAATTAAATCAAAGGAAAATAAATTAATACAATAAAACTTTTTAAAAGTTTTATTATTAAAAAAATTTCAGAAATTTAATATGTAATTTTCTAATTAAACATTTAATTTTTTAATTAAATGTTTTGTCTTTTTAAAGGTTTAATAATCTAATTAAATGTTTTGCATTTTTTAAAATGTTTAATATTATTCTTGTTGAATTGTATTTTTTAAATGTTTAATTATGGAAAATATTTTATCTGTAATTTTTAATATTTGTATTTTAAAAATTTTGTTTAATTTCATAATGACATGTATTGTATCTTGTTGAATTATCTCATTCGATATTTTGCCTGTTTAATAGAGTTAAACATTAAATACAATTTAATGATATTTAACAGACAAAATATCGAAGTTAGACCAGTTAGACTTTAGAAGATCAAATTAAACAGAAGAGACAATAAAACGATCAAAAACAGCAAAAACAGATAAAGTCTCAAAGCGTTTTCTAGTCTGAAACGAAAACATCAAGTTTCTTCAAACATTTCCTCTTTCTATGTTCTTGGGTTTGATTGTGGATAGATTTACTAAGAACTCATTTCAGAAAACTGCTTTCCAGATAAAGTCTACTAGTAGTTGAAGGCATTGATCAAACTAATGTTACCTTCTGATCTCCACAAATTTTTTTCTAAAAAACCCACAGGTGAAAGTCTGACAAGAACTCAGATGGATGGTCTAAATGTGAAATCAAGACTCATGGTCATAAGTTTTAAGGCTTCTGTTAACCAGAAAGTTCAAACTAACAGAGAAGTACCGAGAAACTTTTCAAATTTCAGTCCTCAGACTGTCTGAAGGTTCAAACTCACAGAGAACTACTCAGGAACTTTTCAAATTTCAGTCCTCAGACTGTCTAAAGGTTCAAACTAACAGAGAACTACTCAGGAACTTAGAAGATATCAGTACTTGGGCTGCCTGAAAGTTCAATCTAACAGAGAACTACTGTGGGACTTAGAAAATTTCAGCCCTCAGACTGTGTGAAAGCTCAGGTCCTGAGGACTCGGGAGGTCTGGAGGCTTGGAAAGTCTTGGAACTGAGGGTTCCACCCTCCAGCACAAAGGCTGAAGCCCAACCTCCTGAGAAAAACGGTCGAGTCGAGACTCGAGTTAAAAAAAAAACTCGAAAATGGCAAAAAATAGATGATAAATGCGCAAAAAAAAGAAGAATTAGTATCTGAGCGAGTAGCTCAGGGGGATAAGAAGAGGACTACCAAGCGGAAGGTCGCAGGTTCGAGACCCACCACCGGCAATTTTCTTTCTTTGTCTTTGTCAGGATTTTGAAAAACTTTAAGAAGGGTCTGGTCTTGAACCAGCGACCTGCAGCTCCATAGGCAAATCCTTAACTCACTGAGCTACAGATCAGATGAAAAGAAATAAATTCGTCGTCCCTTTGGCATCGTAGTTCCTGAAGTGACCACATGGGCAGAGCCAAGGCGGAGTCTGGGTGGAGTCAGGGCGGAGAGTAGGCGGGGAGGTGGGTGGCGGCCTCCCCCCTCTACTCCCCCACCACCCACCACACCTTCCCCCGCCCGACGAGTTCTTCGAGTCTCCACGAGTTCTTCGAGTCTCCATGGGTTTTCCCGTGTTTCTGGAGTTTCCACGAGGTCAGAGGCTGAACAAGCTGTCATGAAGAGGTGTTGAAGTCGGCCAGGATGGACTGACTTTTTACAGCGACTAGAAGGAAGACGACTAGAAGAGCAGGTCTTTAACCACCATCCATAAAATCCATGGAGTCGCTCCAGAGAAATGAAAGAAGGTCATCTTTTATCAACCTCCATCCAGATGTTCAACTCGATATCTTTGACATTTTTAGCACCACAAACCCTTAGTATCACACTTTATTATCATTTATTAGGATTTTAATGGAATCCACCAGCAGATTTACTTTTTGCTGACAAACTTTATTCTTGTCATCGTGGGACTGCAGTATTTAAAACCATTCCTTCTATTTGACCTCATGTTTATTAGTTTTAGTGGAGAAAGTTATTTTAGTTGTCAATTAGTCTCTTAAAAAACAAATAATAAATTGGATTAGTCAAGAGGTTTAAATTTCTTACTTTGTCATGTTTTAAATATGACAAAAAATATAAAAATAAAGTGTCTTGAGACAATTTGACCTGTATTTGGCGCTATATAAATAAAATTGAATTCAAATTGTATGTATCTTGTAATGTTGGAGTAATTCAGCCATATATGCTGGAAAACATTTTCTTTGTCCATTAATCTGTTGATTGTTTTCTCCAGTAATTCATTTCTTGTTTTGGTTTATAAAAAGTCAAGCCCAAATATATTCAGTTACAGTCATGATGCAGGAATCAGGCAGTTTTTCACTTTTTATCTTAGTTTAGTCAGAAAGATAGTTGATAATGTGTGCATTGTTGCAGCTTGTGAGCCGTAGAAGGTTTTAATCTTTGGGGCCGAGTGTCAGAAAACATTTAGAAACCAACATCAACAAAACACTCAACAAAGATTTGAACATCATTAAAGGGAAATCCAACTTTTGCGTGACAATGTCTAATTAAAGGACATTTATTTCCAACGTAAATGTGTGATATTCATCCTCTGGAGCTTTCTCTTCATATCGTCTTCCACCTGGACTGGTTTGGTCGGGAGCATGTGCAACAAACATTTGAAAAACTGCACTATAACATCAATGAATGACACTGAAGTTTAATCTCTACATAAATGAGTCTGGATGTGCTGCTCTGTCATTAACTCCTAAGTTTAGGGAAAGTTCAAACAAAAGAGTTCAGATAAGACTTGAGAATGAGCTTATTTTGAACAAACATCTCAGACTTTCTGAGCTTCAGCACCTACAGCAAGATATTTTAACAAGCAACTCAAGAGGTCCAGAAGTTGGAGAGAGTTAGCTTTAGCTGAGCCAAAGAACATGTGGGACGCTAACCTAGCAAACATTTCAGACTTTTCTCTGTGAATTCTGAGAAATAATTTACTATTTAATGACAGAGCTACACATCTTAACTCAGTCTCATTAAAACAGACTCTAATTCAGTGTCATCCATCCATATTAAAGTACAGTTACCCAAAATGTTTGCTGCATGAGCTCCAACAAAACCTGTCCAGGTAGAAGGCCACTTTGACAAACAGGAAGTGGAAGATTCCAAGCAGATTTATAGAAGGGGGAACCGGACTGTACTAAGTGTGGTCGAGTATAGAGGGGTGTTTTGTGGGTTTTTAAGGCTGATAATGATTATTACTGAGACATTTGGAGTAGACATTCATTTGCAGTAAATGAAAGTATTTAAAATCTTGGAGTTAAACTTAGAAGAACACAAACTCTAACAGAAAACTTTGTTGATACGTTTTTGTTTTGTTTACAGATGTTAAGTTAAAGGAGTTTTATTCGTGACGTATAACCAATCAAATCACTCCAGAAGACAGAGCGACCACAGGTAGATTAAGGTTCAGGGCCAAAGCAGCGCCATTTTTAAATGTATTTATTACCGTAAATCAGTAAAAAATAAAATACTGATAATCAGTAAATCAGTCAGCCCACAATTACTACAATTCTACAATGTATGTCTCTTTCCTTTGACTTGTTATTTGTACAATATACGATGTATATGATGGCGTTTTTTCATACCAATGGCTATACTATAATGTCTTCTAAGAGACATATGATGCTACTCTGGTTGTTCTGGCCCTGCACTCCTCCTCCTCTGTTTTCTGGATTGTACTCAGCTTCATGCCTTCGTCCACCCGGCCTCCGTTGACTCGTCCCGCCTGCCGTCTCTGGAGCTGAAGCTGGATTGGAAAAGACCAAAGTACAGTCCAATCACGATGCCAGCTGCCTCTCAAAAGGCTCCTTCATCTGGCAGGTGGCACCACTTCTTCTGAGGGGAAGCTGAGCTGGCCCGGCAGAACTTTGGAGATGTGTTCCAGTGGTTGGTGGATATGTGGGGAGATAGAGAGGGACCTTTGAATTGTTCACAAAGGAAAACAGGGAAGCCATTGGTAGTTTTAGTTTAGGGTGCTACTGTGGTGTGTTTTTGGGTTTTAAGAGGTGAACAGGAAGAGTTTTTTTTCATATTGATTATCTTTTACTTTGTTCCTGGTTGGAATGCCCATCAATGTCAACATGAAGTTCACTTTTAGTTCTGTTTATTTACTTTTATTTTACTAACACCCATTTGCTTTTAACTCCCTCACATGTTGTGTTGTTGCAAACTTACTCTTTCAAATAAATACTCATCTAACCCTCTGGAAACCAGCGTTTGGACTGTTTTTGTGTTGCTCCTCACCTACTTCAGACAGCCGGGACATAACGTTTTGAGGACTAAAGGCTATACTATGATGTTTTTAGAGGGACATGCTATACAATGACGTTTTTAGAGCAACATGCTATGCTATGACGTTTTTTGAGCGACATGCTATACTATGATGTTTTTAGAGCGACATGCTATACTATGACGTTTTTAGAGCAACATGCTATGACATTTTTTGAGCGACATGCTATACTATGATATTTTTAGAGCGACATGCTATACTATGACGTTTTTAGAGCAACATGCTATGCTATGACGTTTTTTGAGCGACATGCTATACTATGACATTTTTTGGATGACATGCTATACTATGATGTTTTTAGAGCAACACGCTATACTATAGGCTTTTTTAATTGACATATTACTGTGACTTTTTTTTGTTTTAGTTTTTTTTGTGTTTAGCAACAAAATATAAGAATTTGAACAGTTTTAACATGACTACTTTTAGTTGTGCAATGAAATATTATTCTATGGCATTTTTTAGATGACATATTATACTCTGATGTTTTCTTGAATAACATACTATTTTGACAATATACTGCACTATGTCATGTATGATATGTGGTTCAAAAAATGTCAATCTTAGGCAACATCCTATCATTTTGCGCTTTTTGAACCACATAATAATCTGTGTTTTGTTTTGTTTTTTTCTTGCCAACATGCTGTACTATGAACTACAGGCCATACTATGTTATTCTTGAGTAAAGCATACTATACTCTGACATTTTCTGAACTACATCCTATACTATGGCGTTATACACAGAGTGCTTTGGTTACATGTTGATTTACAATCTAGATTTTTTTTTTGTTTTGTTTTTTGACGGGATTACCACAGACCTGACTGTGAACACCGTTGACACCCACCTGAGGGAGACGCTGCCTAAGATCTCAAGGCTGCTTGGTCGTGGTCTTTCTGGTCCTGCTCCAGAACGCCTTCATCAACTACGTCTTCTTTTGAAGAGGCCCTCAGATGCTGCAATCTCTGACCTTAAGGAGGAACTGCTACTTTCACTCTGCAACGAGACAGCAATTATTTTAAAGACCCAGCTCCTGGCGGCTGAGTGAAAATTTAACATCCATCAAAACGGAACTACAGACAGTTAAATCTGAGCCGTCGATCAGTATTTCAAACATCAAGTCCGACCCGGTTGCCCTAAAGCACGCTGTGGGTGAAATGGAAACTTCACTCTCCACATCACTGACGACATTGTCACAGTCCAAAGCAGAGCACCTGTCTGCTGAACTTTTAAAAGTGGACTATGAAAAATGGAAACCTACATGGAGTAAGAATAGTAGACAGACAATTAAATAAGTCTGTACACAACATATTTAAAAAGAAATCATGCTAATAAACTAAGTCCAAAGAACCGAATTAGTTAATATACTGGGGACCAAAGTTATTTAATTTGATAAGTATAACCTTGTTTAGTAACATTTCAATTATTTGAGAGCAGTCCTAAAGAATTGCCTGTAATCCCAATCATAAAATGGGTTTGGAGGAAGAACATAGATGGTAATCTGGATATATATGAATTTGGCTTTATAACTACTATTGGTAATATTGGTGGTAGTAATAGCAATGTGACTACTACTAGTAGTAGTGGTAGTACTCTACTGCTGCTGATACTGGCACTGCTACTACAACTTGTAATACTATTACAAATGCTGATACTACTTCTACGACTCTAACAGCTGTTTATACTACTACTGCTGCTTGTACTTTTAGAATTACTACTACTGCTTGTACAACTATACTACAGCTACTATTAATCGTCTGGTATTTGCTTGTCAAGCTGCTAGCTCGCCTTAGTGTTTTGCTAGTGGCTAACTAGTTAGCTCTCATAGACTGGAAGCTCTCAACAAGATTTCATAATGAAGTAGAGCCAAAAACTATTCTTACCTATGAAAAGTAATTCCAAGTTTCCTTGTCTCAATCGTACGACGTAGTGTGTAACTGTATGCAGCACAGTGAGCCGGCATACTTGTTGTTTCCGTTTTCACGCCGTCTACATCAACAGAATACACTGAAACTTTGCCCCAACTAGCTTAGCCTCGTAGTAGCACGCAGCTCAAAGGGGCGTGTCCTGTCTACTGATTCATATTTATGCCACC
Organism: Amphiprion ocellaris; assembly: GCF_022539595.1. NCBI lineage: Eukaryota > Metazoa > Chordata > Actinopteri > Pomacentridae > Amphiprion > Amphiprion ocellaris. The sequence continues at coordinate 7,573,408 of NC_072768.1, forward strand.
CGTCTGGTCTGATGCAGTCTCGATGATGACGTTTCACGAGTATGTGAGAACGCAAGTACGGACAGTTACGTACTGAGAAACGGCCATAATCTTCTTACCGCAAAGGTACAAAGTAGCTTGTCTTCTCCTCCGACATCAGGAAATGTCTTCAAAGCTTCTTCAAATACAAACGAAATACAATCAAAAGATCAAACTAACGTCATTGGTGCATTCAGTTGCAGTCGGACAACGAAGTTGCGTTCAGGAGCGTCGGAAATCGGAGATTCAGTAATGTAAATTTCCACGTGCCCAACGGAAGATCCGCCACTGATGTCAGAGCCTCCAAAATGCCAGAAAAAGTCGCTAGATTTGTCGCTTGTCACTTTGGACAAAAAAAACCTCGCCAGCAGGCTGTGGAAAGTCGCCAGATTTAGCGAGAAAGTCACCAAGTTGGCAACACTGCTCAGCAGGGGCGGATCTAGAGAAAAATTAATAGGGTGGCAAAGGGGTGCCAGATACATATATATATATATATATATATATATATATATATATATATATATATATATATATATATATACTCTGCCAAGGAGGCGGAGCCTTGGCAGAGTCATGTGATGACTGGCATTGGTTTGTCTGTTAGCAACATTACTGAAAAATGGAATGACGGATTTGGGTGAAACCAACCAACAGGCGTTATCAAATTGACGCAAATAGTGCTGAAATAAGTATTTTAAATAAGTAAATATCATTTGTATTTGTCAGCCAATCCTAAACATGAGTTGCTCTTATTAGCTGTCAATCAGAATATGTGATTTGATATGTCTAGTAGAAAGAGGAAAAGATTTAAACTGAAATAAAGTCAACCTTATACACGTTGAAGAAACCAAATGCTAGATATGTTAAAAATGTTTCTTAAATTTAGCAACAAATTAGATTAAGACTAGACAATGTCTCTCATGCACTGTTTTGGGAAATCTGCATTTGTGTGATCTAGCTTATGTTCGGCCTGCCACAATGATTACATTATTAATTCATCTAGAACAGAGTCAGCATCCAGATAATTTTATTTATTGTCTTAGATTTGTGGTTTTATATTTTGATGCTCTTTATTTGAGACATTTCTTACAATAATTATTTAATTCCAATATTTAGATATTCTTAAGAATTAAGGATCTACTTATCATCTTAAAAGTAACAGACTAACTACATCAGATAATAATTTGTCCAAAAAGGTAATTACTGCGACAGGTGTACCTCTTACTCAGATATATTATACTAAAGCAATATTCATAGCAGCTGGACCAGAGATAGTCTCTGATTTACCTTTCACTGTCTGAGCTCTCCATGCCTTCATTTCTTTCTCTCTCTGAACTCTTCCTCCTCCATCTCCTCTCTGGGATGCTCTTCCTCCTCTCTTCTTTTAGGCTGGGAAAAGCTGGTGATGGTTCCCTTCCTCTTCTCCTACAAGAATCATACTGACTGAACTATGTTTTTTCCTTTGATAATTTTCATTATTAACTATGATACAATCTGATGTGTACAATTTAAACCTTTAAAGAGATACTTCACATGTAAACGTTTTTTCAGCTGTAAACTAAATTATTTGACTGTACTATGATGAAACACATCAATGTTGGTGTTATGACCTTGACACCAACATTATAAACACCAGCATTAAACAAGCAGGATGTAGTTTTCAAACAGTGCATGAAAACCTGGTGTGACTGGTGGTTTAGTTACACTTTAATGTCATGTAAAGTCTTAGTGAATGTGTGATTTCTTTTGACTTACAGTCTGTTGTCAGAACCACAGGTTATAACTATAAAAAAGAGAGAAAAACTTCCACAGACGATCCCCCACCATCCTTCTGTAGCTGTTCTCTAACACTAGCTAGCTACCTAAGTAAAAATTAGCAAGGCCCAGACTCACTGCAAACCGTGGCTCGTCTCACAAGCAAACACTTTATGTGAATTTAGACACTATTAGCATTTAATACATTGTGAACAGTTATATTAGCATGTAGTCCAACCCAGTCTAACTGGTGTCTGACTGTCACACCGAAGTCCAGCTGTCATCCACATGAGTGAGGTCTAACAGGAGCCCCCTCAGGTGGGCGTGTCACCTCGTATCTGTAGCAGCATAGACTGTACAGACCGTGACGTCAACATGGTGCATTCGAAAGCACTCGGACATCAGATTTTCACTCGTTATTCGTCTTTCCTGAACTTTCGCTCTTTACGGCCGGCCACAACCTTTCATATACATATTTTTGAATTAGATCGTTCAGAACTGGGGTGGCAGCTGGAGTGGCAAGGCATCTTCTAGGGGTGGCAGTTGCCACTCTATGCCACCCCAGTAGATCCGCCCCTGCTGCTCAGTACCCCTAACCCTCTGATCCTAGAATCGCCCTTGTATTAAACTATGATGTTTTTACCCCATTTTGGACGACATAGTAAACTATGAGGTTTGTGTGACATTTTTGATGACTTCCTAAACTATGACATTTTGGACGATATACTAAACTATGACGTTTTTTCCACATTTTGGACGACATACTAAAATATGATGTTTTTTCCACATTTTGGACGACATATTACACTATGACATTTGTGTGACATTTTTGATAACATACTAAACTATGACGTTTTAGTGACATTTTGGACGACATACTAAACTATGACGTTTTTGTCATATTTCCATACGTTCCTTGGCAGATTAACCAGTAATCTCATAGAAAAAAAGTACATGTTCAACGTAAAAGGAGCAACACTGTAAATAGTGTCCACTTGTACAACTACAAATTCATTCTGTAACATTTGACTGTAAAATGTCCAGTTTTTATTCTGTTCAAATCAGCATAAAATGTTTCACAGATCTTTGCCATTATTTGAAAGAGAAAAAAATCTGTTAAAGATTCAAGGATGGCAAATTAATGCATAAAATCTTATTTTACACCTTTTCCTGTTTTGTTAAATTACAGATATTTGATAAAATTCCGGAAAAAAAATGCACCTAATGTCCACATTAATTCGTACATAAAATTACACTCATGCTGTGTTTAAACATATTAATATTCTACAAACATTTGGTGTTAATTTCACAGTATTTAACCATTTTTAATGTGTTATTACTGGCAGCAGGGATGCCGGATTTGTTTTTGGTTTTTTTTACAGATTTCTTTGTACAGTGTATCTTTTCCTAATTTTTTTTATTGTATTATGTAGAGATTGTCCTTTTTAAAGAACACTCTAGCCTAGAATCTGCAGTATAATTGTGTATGAGTGTCATAAATGCTGTGCTTACCATCATAGACATATTCAAACATGCTCAGTATTGAATGATTTGCAGCTTCATGTTTACGGATTCAGTATTGATATTTAGAGTGAAGAAGTATATTAGGCTAAGAGTCCTCTGAGAATAGGAATTAGTGCATATGATACAATGCTGTTTTAATTTAAATTGAAGTGAATTATGGCCCTTTTGGTTTTCCATACCTTTGTGCATTTTCACACTGACCCTGAGTTATAAAGCATGTTGTTGTGTGCGTTCATTTCACTGCATAGAGGCGTAATGTGGATTAGTGATTACAGTTAATGTATAATTTATTATAAAATAAATATGATTCTGTCATTTAACAATGCTCAAGCTTTAACAGTTACTTCTCATACAGAATGCTGGCAGACAGATCATGGATCTACTGGCTCTCCATCCTGGACCTGCGCACCACTGCGGCGCTCCTCCGTCTTCTCACGGATGACCGCAAGGTGACGCCCTCGTTCAGCTTAAACTGAGCGATGCCTCCCGCCTGGTCCAGTTTCTTGGCGCTGCAGCAAGGAGTCGGAACCTTCACGGTGTTGCCGAACTTGGAGTAGTCCACCGCGTACATGCCGTCCTCCTCGGACACTGTTGGCACGAAGCGCTGCCCCCACAGGATCTCCTCCGACACGTAGGAGGTCCTGGCCTGCGTGGTGATGCCGGTGGTCTCCACGACCCCCTCCAGCACCACGATCACCTCGATGTCCTCGTGCTGCAGGTCGGAGGCCGACAGCTCGTACAGAGGACTGTCCTTGTCGATCACGTGGCAGATGATGAGAGGAGACACCAGGAAGACGCCGTTGGTTCCCACCGGGTTGTCCATGTGGATGTCGATCTGGTCCAGCGGCACCACTTCTCCCTCCTCCGTGGTGGTTCTCCTGACCACCTGCATCCGCACGGTGGCGCTGATGATCATGCTTTTCCGCAGGTCGCCGATGCGGATCATGAAGCACAGCTTGTTGTTTCTGACGGAGATGACGGCGTGTTTGCTGAAAATGAGCGTCTCTGCGCGCCGGTTGGCCTGCGCGGTTTTCATGAAGATGCAGCCCAGCATGATGGCGTTGATGACCAGCCCCACGATGTTCTGCACGATCAAGATGATGATGGCGGAGACGCACTCCTCCGTGACCATCCGGCCTCCGAAGCCGATGGTCACCTGGACCTCTATGGAGAAGAGGAAGGCGGAAGAGAAGGAGTGAATGTCCGTTACGCACGGAACAAAGTCGTCTCCTCTCTGGTCCAGGTCGCCGTGCGCAAAGGCAACGAGCCACCAGATCATCCCGAAGAGGAGCCAGCTGCAGAGGAACGACATGGTAAAGATGATGAGCGTGTGGAGCCATTTCAGATCCACCAGGGTGGTGAACACGTCCTGCAGGAACCGGCCCTGTTCGCGGATGTTGGTGTGCGCCACATTGCAGGTGCCGTTCTTGGCGACGAACCGAGCCTTTCCCGGTTTCGCCTTAAACTTTGGCTGCAGGACATCCTCAGCCAGACGTGTCAGCAAGTAATCCTCAGGAATGAGTCCCTTCCTGGACAACATATCGCTCCCATACTACAACCCACAGCCTTCTGGCTCTGGCGGTGGTTTCTCTGCTCCTGTTTAAAGATGATTTCCTCCCCTTCTCTCCCGGTGCCTTTTCCTACCCACCGGGCCAGGCCGGTGTCAGTCCTCAGCAGCTGTCGGGCGCAGGCGGGGAGAGTCTTGTTGTCACCGTTTTCTGGAGGTATGCGCGCTCCTCACGTTGCCTCCAGATCAGGCGCTTGAAAGCCGTGGAGTCCCATGAGAACGCTCCTCTTCCAGCTCCGCAGCTGCCGCCGTCACTCAGGGCGCCGACAGACCGGCCTCTGAGCTGCACCGCGCCGCCCGGGCTGTGTACCGACGCACCGGTGCGTAAAAAGGGGGATTCAGTGAAATGTAAAAATGCTGATGGGCCTCTGAGCGGAGTTTGATCACATTTGGATGAGGAGGCAGGCTCAGTGGTGCAGTGGGCTCCGTGCTGACTTCAACACTTGACTGTAGCGCGGTAACGTGAGCTGGAGAGGTAGTCCCTCCCTCCGCCATCCTTGTGGTGCCCTTCCTGTGATTTTCAATGCAGGAGAGGGCCCATTAAAAAGAGTCAGCCTTAAGGCCACAGGGACTCTCATTCTAATTATAAAATGGCTTAAATAGGCCAGTGTACAGTAAATCACCCCCAGGCTGTTTTCTGTAAACAGCTTCACACATTCAACCAGATGCTCCTTTTCATTCACATCCAGCTCTGTTCCTTTCATGCCGCCCACCGAGAGGCTTCATTTTTCAGGCCTTGGTGCTCCTCTGGCAGCCACAGAACGGTCTCATGTCAGATGTCAGTCTTGGCTCCAGCAGGTGCAGCTTCTCATCCCAGCATGACACCCACGAGAAGATTATCACTCTCTGAGCAGTTTCATGTTCCTCAGCTCAGCTCCAAGTCATTTCAAACCTGCACTCCTCTGATGATTCATCTGTTCTGTCACAGAGCAGTAAGGCAACCCTCCACACACATTTTAATGATAATTTATGTTTTATTAACAAAGAATTAACATTTTTTATGTACAAATATTATACAACATGCTTAAAAAATAATGAGGAATATATTTCATGGGGACAATTGCACTTCGAATGTCTTCCTTTTTTTTTTCAATGCTTTCCTCTTCTTGTGCTACTTGTCTGCTCGCACGAAGGAGGCGAAGACGCTGTCCTCCTTCTCCAGCAGGGCCTGGGGTCGGTCGTACTCCAGGATGATGCCCCGCTTCATCACAATCACCAGGTCGGCATTCAGGATGGTGTGGACGCGATGCTGCACGACGGAGGGGAACAAAGTCAAACAAAGATGCACATTTTCTAACCCAGTGAGAGCCACTGTGCCGTCTGAACACACAAGCATTGGTCTCAGTGGGTTAAAACAAAGCTACAAGGATTTATCAGGCAAATATTACACACTAAATGAGCAATTTTGAACCTGAAAATCACAATAAACACGTCATTAAAACAGCGGTTACAGACTGTGGTTGCCTCTGTAGTAAATGCCAGAGATTACTGTGGCATTTTCAAGCCATCAGGTTTCTCCTTTTTCTTCTTTATATCATTAGAAATATCTAAAACCAGCGGTGTCAAACTCATTTCAGTTCAGGGGCCACATTCAGCACAATTCTGAAAATGTTCATATTTCAGGAATTACAAAACAGGACACAAAATGTAAAAAGCAAGAAACAAAATGACAAAAAATGAGACAAACAACATGAAACAAAGCAAAAAAGACCAAAAAACTGACTAAGAAGTTACAAATCAACAAAAAAAAGGCCAAATGATACAAACGAGACAAAAAAAATGACAAAAGCGAGAAAAAAACGACAAAAAATATAAAAACACAAGCGAGACAAAAAAACCCAAAATGACAAAAATAAGACAAAAAACACAAGCGAGACAAAAAGGAAACACAAAATGACAAAAACGAGAAACAAAATGCCAAAAATGAGACTAATGACAAAACGAAACAAAAAGAGACAAAAATAACACAAAGAAGTTACAAAGCGACAAAAAAATAGACAACACAAGCGAGACAAAAAACACAAAATGACAATGATACACAAAACAAAACTACAGAAACATGAGACAAAAAGGGCAAAAAACAAGACAAACTATTACAAAAATGAGACACAAAATGACAAAATAACAATAAACAATCTAGTATTTTACTTTATGATCAAAACAACTTGTCCTGGTATGGAAATTATATAAAATTTATAGTTTTACTAATTTAAAAATTGTGGTTAATGTCTTGTGTGCAAATTTTACACTTTACAAAGTCTTCCTGCGGGCCTAATTGGACCCTCTAGAGCAGTGGTTCTCAACTGGTCTGGGCCTGGGACCCACCATAAAACTGAAATGACAAGTCGTGACCCAAACAATATTTCTCCAAAAATCAACAATTTATTGATTGAGCGTTTGAAGACAAAACTTTTAAACCTGAACTCAAGTACTTCACAACAACTCAAAATCAAGCAGCAATACTAATTCAAGTACTGAGGACTTTGAAACAAGTAGAACAATAGCCTCAAGTAGTTCTCAGGATATATAAAAGTGCATTTTTTTTTCTACAAAAAAAGTGCAATTCAACACAACCAGTAGCTTCTCATAATACTGCACAAGCCTGCAATATTGCTGTTGTAGCTGGAGAAACTATGTATAGAAATATGTGCAAAAGAGTCCAAAACATGAAAACTGATGAAGTGCATTCAACAAATTATTAAAGTGAAGAAATGCTTAATGTTCTGAGCAATCTCAAAATGTAAACACAATAAAACATTTTTCAAAGGGCTTAACTATATTTGAAAGCCAATATTTGGGGAAAAAATAGTGTGCAATATTGAAAGAAAAGTGTGTTTTTAAGCACTTACAAATAAACAAAAGTCACAAGTCACAATAAAAGTACTGCAGAACTACATGAAGTTCTAATGGCTTAGCTGAGGATGCTTTTTGGCCTTTACAAGAGTCTCAAAATGTGGCTGTATGCATGATAAAGCAACTCTGAGGTCATGCTCAATGTTCAGTTTATTTCGGTATTTTGTTTTCAGCTGAACAAGAGCTGAGAAGCCACATTCACAGAGGTATGTGGTGCTGAATGGTAGGAGGATTTTTACAGCTCGACTAGCAATGGAGGGATACTCTCTCATCACATCGTTGCACCAGAACTGGGAAAGGCTTACCTCTGTGAATTTCTTTCTGAGAGTGCGGTCACATGATAGCTCCACCAGCTGACATTCATCGCTGCTAGGCAACGTGATGCTTTCCATGTTTATTCCAAACGGGTCGCGCACCCAGTCGTCCTCGGGTTGTTTATCGGGAAAGTAGTCGCTAAACCGCTCGAAAAGTTTATTCATGCTTCATGCTTTCACTTGCCAGTACCTCACAACACAAAATACACTGAGGCTTTTGGACTCCTTTGTCTTCGATGTAGGAAAATCCATATTTAATGTACTCGCTGTCGTACTTGCGTTTAGCCACGCTGCTGTTGCTATGAAAACATGCAGTTTCTTCTACAGTAATACGAGTTTCCTCACCGGTCGCTGCTGACACGACGACCCCCTGCGGGTGCGGAGGGGAACTACAATGACTCGCCACTAATATTGGATTATCTTTATTTTTCTCTCTTTTTAGAAAAAGGCTCGCGACCCACCAAAAACGGCCCCGCGACCCACTTTTGGGTCGCGACCCACCAGTTGAGAAACACTGCTCTAGAGGGCCAGTTTTGGCCCGCGGGCCGCATGTTTGACACCCCTGATCTAAACTGAACAACTGTGACATTTTAACATTCATTTTTGACCTTTAGAATGAAATAACTGTAGCAATAAATCAAACATCTGCTCTGATTTCCTTCCTCTCCTAGTTTCCTCTATTAGCCTTTTCATTTCCAGTCCAGTCTGCATTTATCTGCACTTTTGCCACCAGTTTACAAGAAATGCGTCAGCAGTTTAGGATGAGGTCTCGGTGGAGTAGTGGAGGAGCTGCATGCATGACTGTAGAAGCCTCGAGCAATGATGTAGTGCAGAGGAGATACTCACTGCTATCGTAACCACGGTTCGGTCAGCGAAGGCAGTCATCACCACTTTCTGCAGGATGCTCTCCTGGGGGGAGAGAGGAGGTCGAGTCAGACAAACAGACTTTCATCTCGATGGGGAATCAAACGTGTAAAGCAAAGAACTGTTCAAACATTTTCCTTTATGGAGGTTCAGAAAAAGAGTTTATCTTTCAACCTGTCACCTCTCTTGTCCCTCATCTTGTTCCTCATTAAAAGCGTTTCCTCTGGGGCAGTGCTGCAGCTAAAGCCAGTGCTCTTTGTGACTGATCATTCATGAGAGGCTCTACAGTAAGGAGGAACCATTCGCTGGCATCCCCCTCAGGCTTTTACTCAGCTTTCCCTTCTATTCCAGTTTCCTATTCAGCCCTCTTCTCCACTGCTGCTTTCTTTTTATACTTATATCTAAAAGACATCAGCTAAAGGTGGAATCTGTGCTCCAAACTGATCACTAACTGAGCTCACTCCCAAGAAAATCACCTAAATATACATTATTAATCTTTGCTGGTGCCGTTAACTGTTTATTTTTCCTTGTAAGATCAATTAAAAGACATAAAACAGCATTTTTTCTACATCTAATTCTTTAATTAAACACTAATATTACTTCATAATGTCACTAGGGATGTCCGATTGTGGCATAAAAATGTAATATCGGTCAATATTGTTATTGTTATTTGTGCCTGTCATGAAAACCGATAAAATAATGCTTGGATTTCGCCGACAGTTTTCAAAATTGTTCAATATAGTTGCCACATTGTGACAGACTCATAGAGGGAGGGAGAGTGTGAACTGTTGTCATTTTTTCCATAATTTAAGTTGTAGTTTTTTATTTTGCACAGACAGTGTTTACATTTGGAAAGCCTTGCTGCATTTGAGAATGCATCCAATGGGGCATCACAATAAAATGAGGCATGATGTGTTAATTCCACCACAGGAGATACGTGATGTTGCCTAAAATTAGTTAAATAGCCCACATATATCGGTATAGGTTGATATCGGACTCGGAAATTGACAGTTGGACAATATCGGGATGTTGGTTATTGGCAAAAAAAAAGCCAATATCAGACATCCCTAAATGTCACCTATGCTGTTTCCTCATTATTCGTTGTTGCCTTGGCTGCAGATGAAAACTACCTTCTGATCTTTACTTCGCTCCTACATATTTTGCCTCCCTCACCTCCTCCATCTCTATTTTTCCTCATGACCTTCACCCCTCCCCCCTCACTGCCTTCAAGAGGCTCTTTTGTTGCCGCATGCTCACCGTTGCCATGTCGATGGATGCTGTGGCTTCGTCCATGATGAGGATGCTGCTCTTCCTGACGAAGGCTCTGGCCAAACAGAACAGTTGTCTCTGACCCTGACTGAAGTTTTCTCCTCCCTCCGTCACCGTGGCATCTGAAATCACAAGCGCAGACTTTAATACATTTAATGCAAGGAAATAGTCGTACGAAACTGAAAATCTAGCAGCAAGGGTGCAGAAAATCTAGTTTAAAAAATGCAGAATACTGTAACGCTTAAAACTGTAGAAATAATGACAAATATCAGTAAAATATTATTTGGATGGTTGTGTAATTTTACTGTCACACATTCTAAAAGAACAAATTACTATTTGTTAGAATGCATCTTTTTGATGTGGACATCATGTACAGTTGTTCTTTTGTTTTTTACAGCCCATGTGCTCATTCATACTTTTTTCTGTGATTTTAATAGATATCTATAACTTAACAAAACATGGAATATTTGTTAAAAAATAGTTACATTATTTATCATTTTTCAGTCCTTAATAATATACATAATTTTTCTATCAAATATTGGCAAATATCTGTATTTATTTTCCTGATTTAAATACTGTAAATGTACAGTTCAACATTCTAAAAGAACAAATTACTATTTGTTAAAATGCATCTTTTTAATGTGGACATCATGTACAGTTTTGGCCTGTTCTTTTGTTTGTTTGTTTTTTACAGTCCATGAGCAAATTAATACCTTTTTTTCTGCGATTTTAATAGATATCTATAACTTAACAAAACATGGAATATCTGTAAAAAAAAAAAAAAAAAGGAAAAACGTACAGATATTTGCCATTTTCTGAGAGAAAAATTATGTATATTAAGGACTGAAAAATGATAATTTATTATTTATCATTTTATCTGTACTTTTTTCCTAATTTAAATACTGTAATTTTACAGTTGAACATTGTAAAAGAACTAATTATTGTTTGTAAAAAAAAAAATTATAGATTCTTGATATGGACATGTAAATTAATACTTTTTTCCTGTTATTTTACTAGTAATTTATCAAACAAGGAAAATCTGTAAAATAGCAGCAGACTGTTAAGAAGATTGCAGTTAGAAACTCTTGAAAACTGTTCTCTTTTTTTTTTTTTTTTTTTTACAGTGCAGCCAATACTTCTACTATTATATATTCATACACAGGAATCAGATGTTCTTACTTTAAATTCCAGACATTTTTATAAGCAGCACATTCTCAAAGGAATAACAGTTATTTTAGCTAAATGAAAGGCCATTAAGTCCCGGCTTCCAGATCAATATTTTATGGATTTTCTATTTACATCTCTGTATTATGAATGAGGTCAAGTCGCAAAATATGTCAGAAAATTCCAAAGAGATTTATTAGTCAGCACGCATAGTTTATAAAACAGCTTGTACTTTTCAGCCACATCATGATCTCATGCAGCAAATAGAGATTTATTGAAAGGCATGTCAGTAATGACACTTGGATAGTTCATCATATACATCTACAAGTATGGCCACACGGTTGTACTTTGCCTCCTCTAACCAATAAAGTTGCAGTTTACATACATGTCTTTGAAGTGTACGTTGAAGCTGTTTGAGAGTCCGACTAAAGCTGAATCGTACAACCTCATAGCAGTGACGGTAGATAAAGCTTCATATTTGAACATTGCTGCAGTGAAGCTACAGATTCTAAACATGGATGCTTCACAAACTGCAGCACAGAAGTTTCAAGGTGAGAAATACAGTCCCAGCGTCCCCTTCTGGTCCTGAGTCATGATGTTGAACGCAGAATACTGCACCAATCCCAACCTTCAGCACTAAACCCTCCCAGATTTAAAGGCTCGAAATGGGATCAGGAAAGAGAACTGGGACTCATTACCATGGCAACACATACTGCTGGTAAACAGTGCATCAACATTATTTATAAAAACTGTTAATTTGGACTCGTGTTTTATTTGCAGCTGATCACTCCCTATAAACTACCAGACGTCAGGAAGGCCATGAACATCTGTGATCCAAACAGCTCAGCAAACATGCAATAAAAGATAGTATTTAACATTAAAAAAAGTAACTTTGCGCAAAAAATTCAATGTAAAATGCATCTTAAAAGAGCATTTCCTATTTCAGTGACAGAAATATTGCATAGGTATTGACCAAACTGTCATAAATTAACACTGTTTGAGGAGGTTTTCATCGGCACCCCAGATTCTTCCTCGTCCGACCCACAGAAAACCCATCCAGGAATTAGTCTGATTCTTCGACCCTGTGAGCATTTACAACCCCATCTTCATTCCACATCTGGACCAGATCCAGCACCTAACCTTTGTTCTAAACCTGCACCGTTTAAAGCCTGTGGACAGTCCTAAGCCTCTACCCACTGAGCAAGAATGCATCTTAAAATCTGAGATTTGGGAGATTCGATTTGGGCCGTCGTGATGTTGACCTTTAACTTTTTGTAAGATTTTCTAAGATTAATCACTATTTTATCCTAATAGGCATTTCATAAATTAGTGTATGGGATCCTGAATTATGACCAGAAACGTGTTTTGTGAGGCCACAGTGTCCTCGACCTGCAAATTCTAATCATCTCATCAAGTAATTTCCCCCAGGCTTCACTAATATATTACATTCATGAGGATGAGACAGGAAGACAGAAAGCTCAAAGACAGAATAAAACACCCTGCAAAAAAACAGAAGATAGACGACAGCATGGCTTCAAACTAAAGCACCCACCAGTAATAAAATAGTGACTGTAAAACTATACATCATTTTAAGTTTGTTTAGCAAAACACAAGCTGCCCTGATAATTATTTCAAGCTCATCGTATGAGTTTTGAAATTAGAAGAGTTAACTGATCAGTTGTTACAGACAGACCTGCTGTTAAAACCATTTTACACTGAAGTCAATGTCTGAGGCTGCTACCAGCTGCACGAATGGAAACCTTCCTCATGGTTAGCACTCATTTCATTAAAAAGCTTTTATTATTATGCAAAGGAACAACCAGGATTTAACACATCTGAAATGACACACGGCAAGGTTTCATTGTGACTGGGTTCTCCAAGCTGCAAAATCAGAATTTAAAACAAAGCATGATAAGTTTGTCCTAGTTTTCTGTGTTTAAAAACCTAATTTACTGAGATGATTAAAGTCTCAGCTGCAGATTATTTGAAGTCAAAAGGCTTCAAATTAGATACCTCGTGTCTAAAAAATAGAAATTTCAGGGTGAATTAAGTTGAAACAGAAATGTATGCATTTCTACTAACTGATCAAGAAAAGATGAGTTGTTTTAACTTCAAACGTTTAACATTTTGGCCTCCAGAAAACCAGGAAGTGATCGGAGGATTAAAGTAAAGTGAGTACTTTGATATTTGTGTCATTATATGAAAATGTATATCCACCTCTGATGAAGCCACATCTCAGTCAGAGCTGTTAACCACCTATTAAATGTTACAAGTATTTATATTTAAGGACATTTAGCATTAAATAAGTTGATGGTGAGGTTTTAATTTCTTCTTTCTGGCTCACTCCACTGCTATCTGCTTTATATACAACATCAATGCTGTATTTTACTTTAACTGAACTCAAGGACAAGCTTAATTAGTGATTAACTCCTGGGCTGTAGATCGATATCTTACTGAACATCTGGCTCCAGTGAGAGACTGAAGCTGTGAGCAGCTCAGCTTGAACGCCTCGACGCACATCTGTCAGGATCACAGTGCAAGAGAAAGCAGCTTTTAGCGTCTTAATAGAAACACATCAGCTGTCTCTAATTCCACCAGAGCTGCAAACAGATCCTCTGTTTTCTCATGACAAAGATGCCAGAGACATAAAGAACAGAGTGATAAAGTGTGAACCAGCAGGAGCCAAAGAGGAGGCCACATACATGAACATGCCAAGCATTCGTCATGTATGTAGCTCAGATCTGTTTAAGAGCTACTCAGCTCTCGGCTAATGTCTGATCCGATCTCCTCCGTCAGAACCACAGAATTAAAACTGAAGCATGAAGCAGCAGCCAACAGGGCGTTAAAAATGAATGCTCCTGTAACCTGATCTTTGTCCTGAGACACTGGAGCAGCCGACAGATGTGACGGTCACAGAGTTCACGTGACCTCAGAGAAGCAGCTAATGCATTCATTACACAGATCGCTGTGAACGGTTTCACACAGTAAATGCTTTTTAAAATAAACATGACCGTCCACGTGTGTTTGCACGTTTGATATCGACACACACACACACTCACCGAGGCCTCCAGGAAGTGATTTAACTACAGGCTTCAGCTGAGCGATCTCCAGCGCTTCCCACAGCATCTCATCTGTCGCTTTCATCTCCGGGTCCAGGTTGAACCTAAACACACAAACACAGGATAGTTCTACAGTCAGTTAAATCTGCTGAGAGATGCTGCGTCAAACTCTGTGACATCGATCCAAATATCCCAGAGTCCAAGGTGACGTCTTGTTTGCCATAAAAACCGTGTAAAACCAATTTATGTTGGAGAAACTGAGGCAAAATTGGAGACCTCACTCACATGTTTTGGGACTGTCCAAACTATTTTGGGAGGAGAAGATCCATTTTAAGTGTTGATTTGCCACTTGAGCCATTGTTCTATATAACTGGTTCTATTCCAGAAGAAGTAATGGACAAAAAAAGGCATATCTATTACATGTCCTACTACTGGTGGCAGCCCACTACCTCCCAGCCTCCACCAATGGAGAGAGAGATTAAAGAAACTGTATTTAATGGAAAATAATAACAGCAAAACTCCATTTGAAGTTAGGTTCTTTTATGAATTTATGGGTTCTTGTTATTGCTTACTTTAATTTGATTTTACGTATTTAACAGGCTGGGGGAGATTTTTTTGGTATGCAGATGTGATGATATTTGCATCTGGATTGCGTATTTTTACGTTTCATAACCCCTTGCTGCTCTTTAATTTATCTTGAAATTTAATTTGAAATTCTCCTCTTTATGTGGGTTTAGATGCTGCCATGATTTAGTTGTGTTGCTGAATTGTATATTTGTTTTTGTTTATCATGTGTATGTTTTTGTTTGTCCATTTTTGAGCTGCATATAAATATGTATAAAAACATGTAGTTTAAATAAAAAATTGGTTAAAAAGAAAAAAAATGTGTTAAACGCCCAAATATTCAGGTTACAATGTAAAGCTATTATGAGATTGTATGTTCATTAATATGCACTGACCCACCCAAATAAATAAATTAAAATTAGTCAGCAGTAATCAGGAGGTATAGAATGAACCATAGTACCACTAATCAGAGCTGCAGTCATCCTCCTAAAATGACACCACAATCAGTTCACTACTTAAACAATCCAGCTGTGAAAAGTGAAGTGCTTCAGACTTGCCAGAGGGTTTATCACTGAGAGTTTCTGTGACGGCTCAGACCATGTGAAGAAGGTTAGATAATGTCAGCCTCTATAGACGGTGTTAAAGAGAAAAACCCTCGCTTGCTCTGTGGCACAACATTACAGAATGAAATTTAGCTAAAGAACTTAAAAAGAAGCCTGATGAACTTTGGTAGAACCTTCTTTAGTGAAGATAAGTTTGTTTGGATCTGTTTGATGTGAACCAGACGACCACAGTGACTGCATAGTCCTGACAGTGACACACAGCAGGGGAGTGTGATAACATGTGGCTGCATGAGGGCAGAAAGTGTCGGGGAGAGGACGCTGATAGATGATGTCCCATGAATGTTTGTGGATTTACAACAATACTGACTGAAAAGACGACTCCCAGTGTGTAGAAGCTTAGCAGAAAATGAATATTCCACCAAGATACTGATACAAAACACACGGATGAATTTACACGTTTCTACAGAAGAAGAAGAAGAAGAAGTGAATACTATGACCTGGAGTATGTTGCATGACTTGAATTCACAAGAACACGTGTGGGGGGTATTTTAAAGAGAAATATAGAGAAGCACAAACCCTCCAGTAAAGAGCGGCTGAAAGAAATAGTCTGAAGAAAGGCAGACTGTTTGAATGAGTAATGTGGTATTTAGTTCCTACTGGGGAGCCTGTGTTTTTAATAAATGTTAACTGTTGGTTTTTAATTTTACATAAGATCAAGTACCTTTCTGTTCAACTGAGAAATAATCCTGTTATTGTAAGGGGGTACAACTATGAATCATTTAATATTAAAGTGATATTGCATCTGGTTGTTCTCACTTCTGACCATAAACAGCAAATTCTCACATTTGAAAGTGTTAAGCAGAGAATATTTAACATTTTGTCTGTGTTTTCTGCACATTTATACATACCTTCCTCCATTTGAAAGCTAACATTAGAGCCCATATCCAGTATCATGATTTATTTGCAGCCTGTTGATGATGTAATGAATATTTATTCACTGTCGATGTCAAACAGAGAAACAGAAACCTTTAAATACACTTAAATGTGCTTTTAAGTGAAATCAGTGTGACAGTTTCTTTTACTTCCTCCTCGTCTGCTCTTCTCCAGCATGACAAAGCTTTTATGCTGAGGTCCAAAAATAAACCTCTCCTCCGCTGGAGTTTTCAGAGGAATGTCCTCTTATCTAGAATCACCTCTCCTCATGTTGGAGGTTGGTGAGTTTGAAGTGGGTGCCAGCTGTGCCCTTTGAGTGGATATTGAGTGTTTCCCCCTCTTTTACTAAAATCATTCTCATTACAACCGATCCAAACGGCTGTAATGAGTCTCTGTGTGGATGGAGGAGTTCATTCTACCGGATCGTGCCGCTGAACAGGATGGGATCCTGGAGGATGATGGACAGCCGAGACCTGAGGGTCTGCAGAGGCAGCTTGGAGATGTCGATGTTGTCGATCACGATCCTCCCTGTGGGGAGAAAGAAGAGAGACAAGTAGCAAAAAGAAACAGATTTCCAGCTTTTTATTCATCAATGAAGATGCTTGTTAATACATTACACTGTCTGTCCAGATTTGTGTGACTAACACAGGGGTGTCAAACATGTGGCCCGCGGGCCAAAAAAAAAAGTGTGATTTGCTTTTTACTTCTGTTTCATTTAAAACCTTTTATGAATCTTAAAGGAATAATTTCAGTTGTAGCTGCGTGTTTATGTGGGCTTTAAGTGCAGATATCTAACCTTCAAACATGTCCACCATGCGGAAGAAGGCCAAAGAGAAAGAAGATTTGCCGCTGCCAGTCCTGCCACAGATCCCCACCTGAAAACAAACACATTTTCATCATAATTATCGCCAGTCCTCAGTTATGTAAAACATTTCCAGGCCTCTTCCTTCTGTTACCATCTTCTGGTTACCTTCTGTCCAGGGCTGACGTGTGCGTTGACGTTTTTGAGGACAGGCTTCAGCGTGGTGTCGTAACGAACACTGAGATTCTGGATTTTGATCTCTCCTTCCCGAGGCCAACCGTCAGGCACCTGAGACACAGCTGGGAAGACAAGAAAACATCACAGGAAGTTAGTTTGCACACCTTAAGAAGTCAAAAACTAGAAAATACCCACTGAAGCTGTTTCTACTGCACAGATGCAGCTGCAAAATTCTGATTTTACTTTCTAGCTTAAAGGAAACATGCCTGGCAGACAGATTGTTACAGGATGTAAAGACACTAGCTAGTAAGAGTTGTAGGAGAGAAGCTGAGGACACATTTCTAGTGAATAAGATGACAGGCTACTTAAGTTGACAGTGATGAATGTGGACTAAATGTCAACTAAACTTCACCCCCAGTGAGGAAGAAATCACAAAAACTTCTCAAATAAGAAGCCAGATGTGATTCCTTCTGCTGAATTAGTACAAGAGGGTTTCATTTGCCTGCGTCGCTGCACTCACTGAGCAGTCCCTCGTAATTCTCTGGTTCAGTTTTGAGCAGGCCGTTAATCCTCTTCACTGAGCCGAGCTGTACTTCCATGTCTGCCAGGTTCCGCACCATCCAGTTCATGTAGTTGGACACCTGATACATGAGGGGAGGGGCAGAGGGGCAGAGTGGGGTAAATGTCAGCGGACAGAAGCAGTCATTTCAGTCTGTGGTGCATCGCAGGGGGAAAGAGATTCAGTGTTGTTGAATGTTTTAGCCCAAATTCAACTCGTATATCTTCAGTGAATCTTCATAAAGTCAAATTTTCATGCTTGTGACAATGTGCTTTTCAGAAAGTCCATTACAGAAATGGTTCATTTAACATAAAATCTTTTTCTCAACCCATAAAGAAGCATTAAATTCTTCATTAATCTGTAATCGGATAAAAGATAATAGAAATACAGTGAAGCAGAAATGAGCTTTGCATTTAAAAGGGTGGAAGAAACTGTATGAACTTCAGCACCTGAGTTTATTTTCGAGATCTCAATGATTTTTTTGTAAAAATATGTAAATATTTTAATAAATTGATGAAATCTGCTTTGTTTTTTAAAATGAGCAAATGCTGTTAAACTGGGTTTCAGAGGATTTTACATGATTTTTTGCATATTTAGATGCACAATAGCAAATTTTTACTGCTAAAAGAGAAAAAAGGAAGCGAGAAGATGCAACTGTTTCACTAGAAACGATCAAACTACATACAAAAATATTTGTTAAAAATATCTGGATTTCTCTCTCCATTTTACAAGATATAAAATAACCAGATCAATTTTTGTCTTTGCTTTCTCAAAATTAAAAAAGTAAATACTGAGTCATGAATATAGTTAAAAATACTGATTATGTTTCAGGCCACAACAAAACTCTTTGCTCATGATGCTTCTAATTTTGGAAACAAATCCAAAATTCTTGGTTCAGTTTCGCAGTAATGTAGAATATGCACAGTGTTCCATCAGACCTATAAAGAGGGCAGTTAAAAAAGCAATAAAGCACACACGTGCACTCTCACCATGAGTGCGTACGTGAGTCCGAGCCCCACCAGACCAGTGGACAGCTGGTTGTAGAGAGAGTTGGTGATGGAGGCCACAGCTGCCACCAGAACCACACACGCTCCAATGTATTCCTGCAAAGACAGCAAGAAGAAAACGCATCGCTGAATAATTCAAGAAGCTAAATAACATATAGAGATATCCATTACTGCAGATTGGTTTATTGTAAACACACGTGACAGTGATGAATGCGTTCACACAGTCTGAAGGTCGTCTACTGCCGTGAAACCCGAGGAATCAAATGAGCTGCATTCTTAGGTCGGATGCATAAAACATGACATGAAGACTGCGTTTCTTGTTAGTAAGAGAATGAAAAATTCAGTGTTTCAGCATCCCAACAGAGGGAGCAGTTACCCAGCAACATGGACATGAAAGAGAAGCAGCGATCTGACAAAGCATGGAGCAGAAAGAATCAGAATTTTAAAGGGCTGAACAGATCGTTACCATGCGGACTTCCAGCCAGCGGTTGGCTGCCGTCAGGAAGAGAGATGCGATGTTGTTGGCGTCGGTGAACTGTAGTAACCTCTGTCTGAACCGAGGCTCATACCTGCCAACGGAAAGAGGTTCATTCATATATTATGTCACAGATTATGTCACATATATATCAGCTGCCCACCTGCCTGCAGCATTCTCATTTTTCATTCTGGCTCAGTGTCAGAAAATAAGAAGCAGGTTGGAGAAAGTTTAGGGCTGATCCTTTAAATGGCAGACAGAATATTAGAACAGTAGTTGAAAAGGAAATTCAATAAACCACAAATAAGATACAAAAGCAATAATGTTCCTGCAATGCTAGAAAAGAAACGGCTCCAGGCTTTAAGTCTATTTTCTTCTGTTTTATGCACTTGTCTTTATGTATTGGACCCAAAGCTCAACTTTAGACAGATGGAGCTCTGGTTGATCAGCTAAACTTGCTGCTCACAAAATGCTGCTGTGTACAGATGATGTTAAACTGCTGTAATTTACGACAATAAAACATCACCAACAAAGAGCTTTGCAAATTGGGACCTTTTCGCTGCTGCAATTCAAAGCTGAGGTTTTGCTTTTTTTTGGTTTTTCAGAGCAATTTGCATTTTTAGGTTCACTGAAATTGTGATTTCAAAGAAAAAAATGACGGTGCCTGTTGAGGCTGACTGCCAGACGGCAAAAAGCAATAACTGCTGATTAAAGGGCGAGCGATTCAGAGCCACTTCTGTGACTCTTTGTGTGCCTTTTTCATTTTCAAAATCCTTAGACTGTACAATCAATTCCAAGTAAGAGCTGTTTTCTATTTGCTAAAGAAAAGAAAAGAAGGCAAGAAGAAAGGAACAATATAAATGGACCATTCCAATGCCAAAATGCAGTCAACAGAAAAATCACTCCCCAGGTCACCCTCCGTCAGTCATTAAAGTCAAGAAAAGCGAACAAATGAAAGCATTTACTTTGAACCACAATGTTCACACATAAACACATGAATATGTATGAAACACACCTGTGCAGCATCACTTGTACGTCAAATGATTCTCAATTACTTCACCTCTCAGTAATTTCAATTTCTGTGTTGAAAAGTACAGTTTTTTTCAGCTTATCAACAATCAAAAACAATTTCCTCAGAAACACTATACAGAAAATATAGGCTTCCGAGTAGAAGCTCAGTGAAAAGGTATTCAGGGTATTTTAAAGAGAAAAATAGAGCAAAACAACCTGTCCAGCAAAGAACAGCTGAAAAAAAAGTTTCTAAATAAAGCTGGACTTATGAAGTAAAAAAAAAATCTATCTGAATCTCATTAATGAAAGGTAATCTGACTTTTGTTGCATTGAGCTCCTATTATGAAGCCTTCATTTTTAATAGAGTTAATCTAAACTATTTTGTTTTACAGAATACATAAGAGCAAAGTGATGTTGCCCAGGAGGATAATTCACTTCTGTTATATACGATATACGGCTGCTGCTCCAAAAGATTGAAGAACATAAAGGACTGATGTGACAGAACAAAACAAGTCCACAACTTAATGGCTAAAATCCTCAGTACTGTTTCTTTGGTACACTCTCCCTGAATGGTGCATTTCTCCCAGTCAAATCCAAAAAGAGCACATTCTCAGATCTGACAAAACTTCTCCCGAGTCACAGAGGGGATTATACAGAGGTTTTAATACAATCACTAGCAAGATGACACCGTTATTCAACGTGTTTAACATAAAAGAAAACCTCCAAAATCTTAAAATCCCTTTAACGATGTTCTACATATACAGTAGATTCTACTCTCTTGATTCCACGTTCCTATTGTTGCTACACTGAGGGTGTAAAGAGGCAGGAACCAGGCAGTTCTTACCTGAGGGCTCTTATTGTGGTGAGACCTTCCACTGTCTCAGAGAAGTGTGAGAGTAACGGGAGTTGGGTGCTGTCCTCCAACTGCTGCAGGTCCCTGACCAGAGGACAGAGAAGTTTAGATAATATCGGTCAGAAAGGAAGAACAAGGACGTCAAAATATGAAAACATACGATGAGACTGAAGTCCAACAATAGATGATAGCAAATAATATAAACTGGATGTAAGAATGGGTATGTGGCTCCTTTTAAAGAGCCTTCGTTATTATAGGTTTTATTGTTGTTCTAATTGATGTTGCTATTGTTGGTATTGTTCTTGTTACTGTAGTTGTTATTATTGTTGCTATTGTTGTTGTTAATGTTGTTATTGATGTTAATATTGCTATTTATGTTGTTATTTTTGCTATTAATGTTGTTGTTGTTATTGCTATTGTTGCTATTAATGTTGTTATTGTGGCTATTAATGTTGTTATTGATGTTAATGTTGTTATTAATGTTGTTATTGTTGTTATTGTTGCTATTGTTGCTATTAATGTTGCTATTGTTGTTGGTAATGTTGTTATTGTTGTTGTCATTGCTGTATTATTGATGTTGTTGTTGATGTTATAATTGTTATTGATATTTTTGATGTTATTAATGTTATTGCTATTGATGTTATTGTTGTATTAAAGTTGCTGTCGTTGTTATTGATGTTAATAATGTTATTGTTGGTGTTACTGGTGCTATTATTGTTGTATTGATGTTGTTATGGTTGTTGTTATTGATATTATTGTTGTTAATCATTTTTAAACAGCTTTTTACAAGCTATTTATAGGACATTTTTTACTGCTCTTTTGCACAGATGAGGACTGCACTTTACATGCATAAATATTCATATTGGGGATAGAATAAAAGAAACACACATTTTAGAGTCTCTTTTAGAATCTCTGAGTGAAATTCAAACAGTTTTTCCTTTGACCAAATAGAATTTCTTCATCTGACCGTTCTTTTCCGAGCACTAGAAGTGTGAAATAACTGGATGTATGACCTGATTCTAACATCACTTTCCAGTCAGCCATATATGTGTTTAATATCCGTGTCTCACCTGGAAGCCACTCGGAAATATTTCTGGATGAAGTAGCAGGTGACGGCCAGCGGCAGCAGGGCGAACAGGAAGACAGGAGTCACGTAGGAGATGACGCCCAGGGCAGAGACACACAGCAGGGTGGAGCGGGAGAGACACTCCAGGGTGGTGGGGATGTGCTGGTCGATGGTGTTGGTGTCGGTGGAGAACCTGTTGAGGATGCTGCCGAGCGGAGTCGTCTCAAAGAGCCTGCAGGGACAATGGAAAATATTCAGTTATTACAGAGAAAATCACTATGAAGTGCACAAAATGTGAGCAGTACATACTGTAGTGGCTTTTTATTATTAAAGTTGTTTTCTTTGGAGGTCATTTTTAGGTTTTATGGCTTTTTATTTAAGGTTACCATAACGATTTACACCCCAAATTTCAGTTTAATCTAATTAAGCATTTCATTTAACATCTGTATTATCCTACAAGATCATATTCTTCAACGAATATTTACAATTTTTATGGTGTATAAGTATATTTTAGAGATTTATATAGTAATAGTTGACATAAATCTTTACTTTACTGGCTAATTTTCAGTTTTTAGAGCTTTTTCTTCTATCTTGCAGTGACAACTCACTTTTTAGTGGTTAATTTTAGGTTTTTATAATTTTTCTTTGATATTACAAGAACAATTTACAGGCTAAATTCCAGTTTAATCAAATCATCTTCACAGAGTAAATCTTTAATCATGTATAAGTATATTAAGAGGCTTATGCAATTATAGTTGACATAAATCTTTCCTTAACTGGTTAATTTTCAGTTTTTATAGCTTTTTCTTCGATCTTACAATGAGAATTCACTTCAAAAATTCTAGTTAAATGTAATTAATGGTTTCATTTTAAACTGCATTATCTGACTAGATCATATTCTTCACAAAACATTTCAAATTTTAATAATGTACACAAATATTTTACAGATTTATGCAATAACACTTCATATAATCTTTACTTTAGTGGTTAATTTAATAACAATTTAGACCAACAGTTCTAGCTTAATGTCATTATTCATGTCATTTTAAATCTCTATTACATTACCAGATCATATTTTTTGCAGAAAAAAGGAACAATTTGTTTAAGGATGTTTTAAAGATTTATATAACAACAATTGACATAAACTCTTACTTTAGTGGGTAATTACAGGTTTTTCTAGCTTTTTCTTTGATGTTACAAAAACTATTTACACCCTAAATTTCAGTTTAATCAATTAATCTTCACAGTGTATGTACATTTTTATTGTATATTAAGAGGTTTATGTAAATAGTTGACATAAATCTGCTTAAACATACAGTGAAATCTGCTGGTTCACTCTGAAACTGTGTCATGTGAAAGTGTTCTGTTTATTCAGCTGCACATGTGACTTTATGCACAGTTCATGTAAATGCATGTGATTAGGTAAGTGAAGCCTGCTGGGTTTTGTGTGAGGAAGCCAGATGGTGCTCTGAGTAATGAGGTGAAAACAAGGTGCTTTAAGCGCGTTTCCTCTTATAAATGATCTGTTTTAGCGAACACACACTATCAGCAAACACACTTCTCTGCCTTCTTGCCGGTTTTCACACATCATGAGGCAGAGCTGCAGACACGCCGCCGGTCGTACCTCATGGGGGCCAGGATGATCTTGTTGAGCAGGTTCTGGTGCAGCTCTTTGGCCACTTTGAGGCCGGTCCACTCCACGGCTACAGACGTGGCCAGACAGAGGACGATGCCGAGGCAGCACAGGACGCTGAACACTGACAGATACCAGGAGTGACTGAAGCCGCAGTCCTGCAACACAGAGAGTCGCTTTATTGAAGACATCACTGAAGCTCTGTGGGTGTTTGAGAAGGAGCCACTCGCTGTGCTTCTTCTGTAATTATAAGCGTAATTAAACTCAGAGGCTGGTTAAAAATTAGCCGTCTCATGTAACAAAACCAACAATTATTTAGTTTTATTTAAAGGCCCTTTGTGAAAAATGGTTATGTTGTCAGATTAGAGGGAAAAATCTCTGCTTTGAAAAGAAGTTTTCAAACCAAAACAAGCAGCAGCAAGCATTTGACTGGTAGATAAACCCTAACCCAAAACAGTCTCTGAGAGTTATTTTTGCTTTTATTCACTGTGGACTCAATTTTCACTGCAACATAAATTCCTGAACCTCTATGGAAACAGAACAACCACAAATAGATGTAGAGAGAAAGTTATGATGCTATAAATCTTTAAATATTAAAGACAAAAATGAAACTGATACTTTACTTTGCAAAAATTAGGAAAAAAAACTTGAATCAATATTTGCATGTTGTTCTCCAAGTGTCTTCAAGTGTTATATTCAGAAAAATGAAGTTACCACATGCCAAAGATTGTTCATTTAACAAAACCCATTTATATTTTTACAGCCTCTGGTATTTTTTCGTCAACTCTACAAAGATATTTCACCATAATGAACATATCCTCCAACAACTGTATGCTCTTTTTCAACCACGGTGGAATGTATTTAATTGACTAAGTAATAATTTAATTTTCTTGTCAAGCTGTCTTGTCTCGTCTTCTCTGCTCTGTGAAACACAACCTGCAGTTCATCTGAAAACTCTATAAATTTTTTGTCACATAACTGTTGGTCACAGCTAAGTCAACCATGGATTTTCAGTTGCACCAAGGACTGCAGAATTTTAAATATTTTTTAAAATGAGACATGTAGAATAAACAGATTCTGATACAATATCACAAATTTAACATCAGATTTGGTTTATTTCCTGATGAAACTGAACTAAAACTCCAAAACTCTGACAATTCAAAAGAAGAAGAAGAAGAAGAAAAAGAAGAAGAAGAAGAAGTAATAGTAGAAGAAGAAAAAGTAGTAGTAGTAGTAGTAGTAGTACTAGTACAGGTAGTATAAGAAGAAGTAGTAAAAGAAGAAGAAGAAGAAGAAGAAGAAGAAGAAGAAGAGATGGTAGTAGTAGTAAAAGAAGAAGAAAGGGTCATTCCATCTGAAATCATCAGCTTTTTAGAGCAATTTCTGCTTGATCATCTCTGATTTGCCTGAAATTTTTACTGATTAAAATACACACATTTATAAAGATATTTCTGAAATCTTAGCTTGATCTATTAAATACTTCCCAAGACATTTTTTCAAAGTACTTTGACCAACTCTCAGCACATTTTTTCACACATTAAAATTTGAGGCTTGGATGAGAATATCTCAGAAAGTGAAGATAAAAACCTGCGATTTCAATTCAATTCAATTCAATTTTATTTATATAGCGCCAATTACAGTCAAATTGTCTCGAGACGCTTTACAGAACCCATATGCCTGACCCCCAGAGCAAGCCAAAAGGCGACAGTGGCAAGGAAAACACCCTTTTAACAGGGAAAAAAACCTCGAGCAGAACCCGGCTCTAATGTGGGGGGACCCATCTGCCTGCTGGCTGGGCGAGTTGAGAGGGACAGAAGAGGTAGAGAGGTAGAGGGATAGAGATAGAGGGGTAGAAGGTTACAGTTGGTGGGAGAACAACCACACATCTGAAGCATTCAGGTCTGGGACCAGGGACACTCGGAGAAAGGACACAGGGAGAAACAGAGTTAGTGTAATGCAATAATGGTATATATAGTAAATACAAAGGTAGTTAGAGAAGGGCTCAGTGCATCAAGAGAGGTTCCCCAGCAGCCTAGGCCTATAGCAGCATAACTAGGGGCAAACTAAAGGGACGTCAAGAGGGGAAGTCAGTTGTGCAAATGAAAACACCAGCTCACCCCGTCAGGGTCCCCCAGTCAGCCCTAACTATAAGCTTTGTCAAAAAGGAAGGTTTTAAGCCTGGTCTTAAAAATAGAGAGGGTGTCCGCCTCCCGAACCCAAACTGGGAGCTGGTTCCACAGGAGAGGCGCCTGATAACTGAAGGCTCTGCCTCCCATTCTACTTTTAGAGATTCTAGGAACAACAAGTAAGCCTGCAGTCTGAGAGCGAAGAGTTCTGCTAGGGTAATATGGTACTATCAGGTCTTTAAGATATGATGGAGATTGGTTGTTAAGAGCTTTATATGTCAGAAGAAGGATTTTGAATTCTATTCTAGATTTAACAGGGAGCCAATGAAGAGAAACCACTGTTAGAACAGACACAATTTAAAATGTCTCAATTTTCAGCGCTGAAAATGGTGTAATTATTTTTTTTAGAAAGAAAACATGCGTTTCACCTCCTCCCATAAAAACAAATCTGCAGCAGCTGATGACATGAGCAGAATAATACTGAGAACTGTCATGTCTTCTTGTAGCGCTGCATGAAAACAAACAGTTACATTAATCAGTGATTGTGAAGCATGAATGAAACACTTCGAGCTAATGAGAGCGGGACATGCTGCATTAGTTTAAACTCTGTGGTTAGAGAACGACGTGCCCTGACCTATAATCAGTCATCTGGATGTAAACAAAGCTGCAGCCGTGACCCACATTTGAACTGTCACCTGCTTCAAGTCGTACAGTTTCCCAAGTCTTTATGTACACGGACTAAGAGTCGACGAGAAAATAAATCTCATGTCACCTGATATTTATCTATTTTTCTGTTAATCGAGCAAACGCTGAACACAATGGAGCAAGTGTCAAATTTCAGGCTTCAGTAATGCATTTAAATCATCATCACACACACTAATCCTCAGTTTAAATGTCAAGAATTTCCACTTGTGTAATCCCTTTATTGTTTCTTTATTTTCAGCTTCCAGAGCTAAAATTATGTAACATCAGCATCTGTACACATTACAAGCCTCTTTTAAGAACATTAGTTACAAAATAAAACATCAAGACACACCTGCTACATCACAGTAATCAGCACCATGTAAAACAGTGCAATACAGTACAGTAACCTGTTTAAAAATCTGCATTTAGCCATTTTTGGGGGATTTTTTTAGTTGGAGTTACAGACGTTGGAGAGTTTTTTCACTAATGTTAGCTGCCAGATGTAGCTGGAAGTTAAAGTTGATCGTAGTTATCAGACTGTTGATGAGTTTGTTCAATATTTTATTGACCAATTAGAGGAAGTCAGTCTGTCTTGTGCAATGTTTTCGTAGATAAAAAGGTAAAAAAAAAAATGACTGCATCACAACTTCAGAGTGTATTAGCATCTCTTAGCTCATTATTGTGCTTTTATTGTTTATAACTTTGCTGTTTTGGTGAACGATCACGCCTCGTCAATAGTATTTTTTTAAAGAATCTGCTGTTTCAAGGAAAAACTTGAAAGTGAATGTGAACGTGCAGTTTGAAGACCTCTGCCGGCTCTTTCTTTCAGACAGCATCGTGTTAGTTATGTGAAGAGTGGGTGTTTGACAGCGGGACAGGACTTCCGTGTGTCCCCACATGGATTAGTCTGCAGCACAGTAGATTAGATAAAACCTGGCAGAGAGACGCTGAGGCTCGGCCAAGGAAGACGTGTTCAGCATTCAATCTATCTGCTCTGAGCTCGTGTTTTCAGACTGTGTTTGTGTGTGAGGAGAGGGAGAAAGACCACTTTGGTTGCATTAAACAGCGCCTTGAGTCCGTCTTTAGCCGTCGCATGAGTGTGAAAAATGTGACCCGGCCTTTCAGTTCAGAGGACACACGAAACAAAGACACGTAGAACTATTGATAACAGTGTTGCTTTACTGGTCCTGGAACATGAGAACCTGCTAACAGCTGGTTTCACGAAGCAGCTTAACCTTCCTCACCTTATTTATAATCCTCTGCTCTCTCTGAATGTGTTTTCCATGTATTTGTGTGTGTGAATGTTAGAGCCTATAATGGGCAAGAGGACACGGGAAAAGTCAAGCTGAGAAAAGGTTGAGGAAATGTGATACAGGTGGTAACTCCTTTCTGCAGCTCTGTGTTGTAAACAGGACTTCAGGTAGTGACTTTAAACAGTCTGAATACGTTTATGTGATGTTGAAAGTCCTCGCTGAGATCAAACTGAACCGTGCAGCTACAGGAATTAAACCTCTGCGCCGTCAATCCTCAGACTTCTTTCATAAACATGCTTTTCCATTTTGATTCATTTCCTGCTGCTTTTCTATGCAGATGAGCCGAGCTGCTGCTGCTGCTTCGGGGTGCGTTAGTGATGCTCCATCTGGACTTGGCAGCGTCTGCGTTTGTGTTTTAGGTCAACTCCAATCAACTGAGAGTCGCTGGAGAATCAGTGAGAATGCTGTTATGTAATTCCACACTGTTTTCTACTCCTCTGTACTTGAGATTATGTTCTCAGTGTATCGGTTTGACGTGTAAAACATCAGAAAATAGTGAAAAAAGGAATCTTGTTTTTTCCAGAAGCCCAGTCCATCGTCATCAATCATTTATCTGCCTGTTTTGTCTGATTATTATTATGTACCAAAATGTTTTCTAACATTTGCAGGTCATGATCCCATTAAAAAAAGACACCAGAAGTCGATAAAACACTAGTTTTTACTTGTCATGTTCTCAAATTGTGTCATTTGAAAACGCTGTTGAAATCAAAAGACATAAATTTAACCTATGTTTAACATAAAAATTGAAATTCGTGCAGCAAAAATGTGTTGTCTTTCCTTTTAACCTTCTTTTCAGCAAGAACCATTCAGATTCATGCTGCAACCCACTGGACGAGTCTGGATACAGGAGAAGAAAAACCGCAATCGGATTTTTGCTTGAAAAATGACCAAAACAACTGATTTTGCTTGTATAAAAGCTTTTTGTAAACAATTAAGTTAAGTCTCACATGTTCCCACAATGTGGTTTTCAAGTTTCAGCTCACAATACTGCACAGAACATTCCTTCTATTCTACTTTTGCTTTTGGTTTCAGCCCTGTTTTAAATAGGTTGCTTAACTGGGTGTAGCTTTAAATATAAATACGCTGCTGCTGTTCACACCTCTTTCTGTGCATTTTCACTCAAGTGGTAACAAATCAGGAGAACCAATATGTCTGTTAATGAAAACACAGAAGTTCAACTGCACGTTTGAACCAGAATCTAACTCAGAATCACACTGAAGTCACAACATTGTGAACCCAAATGGACATTTGTGGTCAGGTGATGATGCTGTTCAACTTTTTTTGGGTGAGTTGATGGGCGTTGCTATGAGCGATCATATCTAGTTTGCTAGATGGCTGATGGAATCTTTAGCTTTCTCTGCCCAGATCTGTTCATCATGTAAGGGCGGTGCAAACCTGATTAACTCTTGATTGATGGAGTGCAGTATCTGACCTGAGAACATGTGTTACTTATATTATCGATAGATTGGAATGTGTTTTTGTAAGTTCTGGAATGTTTATTTTGAAGGGGTCCCTATGCCTTGGGGGTCGATCGAATAGGCTCTTTGTCTGGTCAATGGGGCTCCGTTACTAACAGAAAGCATATGTTGGGTTTCAAAAACAACCACAAACCTATAAGTGAGCTCAGAATGTTGTTGGGGGAGGTTCTATTGGCTTTGAATTCTCCATGGTGCCTGATCAGATGCTGTTTTCTTTGTAATAAACTTATTATAAAGCAAGACAGTGTCAGTGGACGTTTCTTCTTCACCCACACATCAAAAGTGACGGATAAACTACAAGGATTATGGCGTCACAAACAGGATCAGAGGTAGCCTCGTGCGGTTGCCAACAGCTTCAGCTCCTGCACCACATTGATGCATCAGTTGAGCATTTTCTCCCATAATTGGAGCGCTGGTTTGTTAGTGGAAGCTGTTGTGGTTTTGCTGGTTGGCTGCACTGTTAAAGAACTGCTTGTGCTATGATGTGTTGATGATTGGAGCGATGTTCCATCTAGATTTGGGTTTACTGCGTTGTTAAAGACGCAGAAAGAGAAAAAGTGGGGAATATTACACAGAAGAGAAACAAGAGAAATAAAAGTTGAAGTGAAAATTGGGAAGGGAAAGTGCAGAATAGTGGAACTAGTAACGATAAGGTGAGCTAAATAACAATGCAAGATTAATGAAGACAGGGTCTGCATCTTCTTAATGTTAAGATGTATGTTAATTAGACACTGCGTGAACATTGGTTATAAGACATAGTGTATGAAAATAGTGTAGGAACAAAAAGGGGGAATAATAAGCCCTGGGCCCAGATGAAATGTTGCCGGCCTCTAGACACATCCGCGTCGTCTAGTTATGTTTAAACACAATGAAAAAGTGGATTTTGCCTAAAACATCCCCTTTAAAGGCAGTATCAACCAAGTGCAGACAAAGAGCTACAGTATTTGGCCATTCATCCATTATCTATACACCATTTAATCCTCATTAGTGTCATGGGGGGCTGGAGTCTATCCCAGCTGACACCCTGGACAGGTAACAGTCTATCACAGTGCTACACACAGAGACAAACAATCACACTCACATTCACACCTACGGACAATTTAGAATCACCAATTAACTTTATCATGTTTTTGGACTGTGAGAGGAAAGATCCCAGGCCCAGACCGGGACACGTACCGAGGATCTTCTAGCTTCAAAGAAACAGACGCTGAGCAACAAATCATCTCAATCAAACCCAAAGCATTCAGCCTCTCACCTGAACGATGGTGCAGTTGTGCGCCGTGGCTTCTAACTTGGCCGTGATGACGTGCGACGTCCAGTGAGCCAGCCAGTAGTCGATGGCGACCATGAGGGAGTGTTTGAGGAGCTGCGACAGGAGCAGCAGGCCGAGCAGGAGGAAGCCGGCCGAGGACAGGTAGGTTCCACAGGAGCGCCAGGGGATGGTGGCTCGCTGACGCATCACCTGAGACAGGTTGTCGTCGTCATCACTCTCCACAGATTCCTCTGGGATCGAGACGGAGACGAGGTAACAAGTCAAGTGTGGTTTGTGGTGTGAGGTTTGATTAAGATTTTCCTTCGCTCTTACACATTCTTCTTAAAATAAGCCAGACGTTAAAAAAAAAAAACAAAAAACAGCTTTTCACTCAAAAACAGATTTTCGCTTTCATGTAACCTCCTAATTTGCGATGTATTAACTTTCCTGCTGTCTTCATTTACGGGCACCAAAAAATATTGTTTCCTTGTGTGAAAAAAAATCCCAAAAACTCAGCAAAAAAATTCCCCAAATTTCTGAAAATTTGCTTAACCTTCAGGAAGAAAATTCCAATAATTCCTTAAACTTTTCCCTTAAAAGTTTTATTTTAAAAAAATCCCCCAAATTTTGCAAGAAAATTTTTGTAAATATTTTCAAAAATGAGTAAAATCTTCAAAAAAATCCTAAAAATATCTAGTGATTACATATATATCAGTAAAACTTCTAATATTTTCTTTAATCACATTCACAAAAAAATCAACCAAAATCCAGCAAAATTCGCTGGATTTTGGTTGATTTTTTGTGAATGTTCTTAAGAAATATTTTTCAACGTTTCTTTTTTTTCCACCAAAAAATGTTCAAAAATTTCCCAAAAATGTTGAAAATGTGGACATCAGAAGTTTCACTGTGAAAAAATATTTTTTTTCCCCACATTTTTAAACTTAAAAACAAGTCAATTTTGACCCACAGGATGACATGATGGTTAAACTTATTTTGAGTTTTCTTGTAAAATACAACTCAAAACAAGATAATTTAATTAAGATGCATTGTCTTAAAACAAGTCCCTCCATCTTGCTGAAATGTCACTTCTTAAGTGAATTTATCTTAAATCAAGTGGGATGAGACATTTTGAATAAAAATAAGACAAATAAACTTGGTAAGATTTTGAGTTTTTGCAGTGTATGACTATATTTCTGTTTTAAACTGAGCTCTCCTCTGCTGTGACACGCTGATGCTTCGATATTTCATTATCTTAATTTCCTCTCTCTGTTCTCTTTCCTTTTCTGACATATTTCTCAGATTTTTTCCCCTCCTGTGTTTGTCTGACAAACCGCTGCTAGCACAGGAAAGGAGAGAAGAGAAAAACAAGGTCCAAAGGAGAGGAGAAACCACAGAGAAAGTTCGCTACAGGCTACGACTTGTTCAACACCAAGCTCATTCCAATGAATGCTGTGTTTTTCGGGGGCAGTGGAGCAGCCATGACACACTGACATGGGGTGAGGAGCTGCTCTAAACCACCTCCGGCCTTCTCCTCACCCCTGATGTAAATAGAACATATGGCATCATGCAGCAGGCTTTGGAGCATGATTCTGCATGTGGGCGTTGGGGAGAGTCCGACATGCTGGAGGCAGACAGGAAGCAGGAGGAAGAGGAAGGGAAAGAATGACTGGCAGGGCTAAAACCGACTACTGCTACCGTCATCTACAGTCATGCTCGCGTTTAGGAGGCTCTCAGGAGCAGGAGTGAGAATGTTTGTGGAGAAAGCGAGAGAAAGAAAAGGCTAAATGGATGATGGGAAGCTTTGCAGTCTACTAGCAGCATCTCACAATGCCACAAACTCCTGATTTTCTGCTTTTGCTTGGTTGCTTTCAAACCATGCTTTCTGGCCACACCTGCTCGATCGAACACGAGGGCAGCAGCGGGTGCTGAGGCCATCGCACAAGTCCACCCCGGGGTGCCACCAGCACACGGGAGACAACACAGAACACAGATAAAGAGTACAGCCACTGCACCTTAGCACCTTCCATTACAGTCAACAGCAGAGAAACACACAGAAAGAGTCAGGTTCAGTGTTCGAGCACAGCAGGAGAAGAAGTAGAGGAGTAGTAGAAGAAGTACTAGAGTAGTACTAGAAGTAGTAGTAGTAGTAGTAGTAGTGTAGAAGAAGAGGCAGTAGAGTAGTAACAGAAGAAGAAGAAGTAGAGGAGTAGTAGAAGTAGTAGTAGTAGAAGAAGAATAAGGAGAAGTAGTAGTAGTCTTCCTAGTAGTAGTATTAGTAGTAAAAGAAGAAGTAGTAGTAGTAATAGTAGCAAGGGTAGTAGTAGTAGTAGAAGAAGATGAAGAAAGGGTCATTCCATCGGAAATCATCGGATTTTTAGAGCAATTTCTGTTCAACCATCTCTGATTTGCCTGAAATTTTTATTGATTAAAAAATATACATTCATAAAGATATTTATGAAATATTAGTTTGATATGTCAAATACTTTCCAAGACATTTTTTAAAGCACTTTGACCAACTCTCAGCACATTTTTTCACACATTAAAATTTGAGGCTGTGCTTTAATGAAAATATCTCAGAAAGTAATGAGGATGAAAACCTGTGATTTCCACTGTTATTTCTCATCACGTCACTGATTCTGAATGTGCAATATTGGGAAAGCAAAGACTATTATTTTACAATTGTGACTTTTAATGACGGCTTTAAAATTTCTTTGTACTTTAACACTCCTGTAAACAGAGAATATTGGATTTACTTGTCCAGTGTTGCAGATTCTAAATCAATCAGATGATGAGAAATAACAGTAGAAATTTCAGACTTTAATCTTTAGTTTCTGAGATATTGTAAATCAGACATAGTCGGTCGATGGGCAGCTTTAAAAAAAATCTTGGAAAGCATTTGGTATATGAAGCTAATATTTCACAGATGCCAATTTAAATATCCGTAGTTTATGATCAGAAAAGTTTCATGTAAATCAGAGCTGGTTGAGCAGAAAGGCCCTGATGATCTGAGATGAAGCAAGCCAAATGTTTGAACAAAATGTTTGCAGGAGGGAATAAAATACACCAGATTTTAATTTCATTCTAATCACTGCAGACATCGCTGAAGGTGGCGACATTAAAAATAAGCTGGATAAGCTTAGTCTTTAATGCAACAGGTGCTGCTCCTCAGCAAACAGACACGACAGCAGAAGGGGAATGAGATCCTGCATTTATCATTAGCAGCCAGCAAACATTTAAATCAGGCTGAAATCAGAGAAGCAGCGACAGCGGTCATCTGCACATTTAGTCCTGCTGTTTACTGTCGTCATGGTTACATCGTCCTCTCACCTTCGTCGTCCTCTTCGGTCCTCGCAGCCTCTCTGGAGTACATGGCCCTCCGCAGGTTCTTCCTCTCCAGATCCGTCATGCTCTCCGCCACCGTCTCCTGAAGGACAGATAATGACAAACGATGGATTTATTCCCCCGAAGCACAACAATTTATTAAGCAAACACCCAGGTAATCAGACTTTCATTCTGAGCAGCACTGCACTGTGAGAAAAAAGCTCTCAAATTAAGAAAAGTAATGATTATTAGACGTTGATTCAAAGTCATTAAAGACTCATTTAAGGTTTGCTTTTGTGGTCAGTAATCACCGTTTCAAACTCCTGGTCCTGTCTGTGCATCAGGGTTTTCCACTGATCGAAGAGGTCCGGCTCAGAGTTCTGGATGTCCTTCAGAGTCCCCTCAGTCTGGATGGTTCCATCTTTCATGGCTATAATCTGATAATAAAACACAGAAACAGAGAGAAGAAAAGCAGTCTTTAATTAACTGAGACTGAAGATCGATCTTTATGTGCTTTGGGATCTTTCTGAGATAAACAGTCTGAATCACAAATGAGACAATAAAATGTCTTCATCATGAATAATACATCATGAATCTGCTCATTTACTGTGATTGTAACTCTACAGTTTATCCAACAGGCAAACATAATAACAGCTAACCTCTCTTTAAACTAAACACACTGGTCTTACCCAGTCTGCATGTGGTAAATACTGAAGCTTGTGTGTGACCAGCACCACCGTCCTCTTCTCTTCCCTCAGCAGCTTCAGGATGCCGTCCTGCATCAGATGGTCGCTCAGGTGGATGTCCAAGGCAGAAAACGGGTCGTCCTAAAAATACATAAACAGGCATTAAGATATACAGAGAAAGGAAGAAGGAAAAAAAACTGCATGAAAGAATCAGCAAGTGAGCGACAAAATGAAATATTCTTTACAAAATAGGATAGAAAATATCAGTAGTTATTATTAATTAGGAAGCTTACAGTTAGAAAACTCAGCTCCCTGCCTCACTGGAAGCGTGAGGTTGTGTTTTGATTAGATCTGAGCTGCAATAATCGGCCATATTGATTAGTTAGTGACAGAAAATTCATTTGTTACAAGCAAACTGACAAAAAATTTCTTGTTCCTGTTTTTCAAATGCGATGATTTCAGGTTTTTCTTTGTCACATATGGAAGAAAAGTCCATTTTTTTACTATATGATCAAATCGACAAGTCAGATAAAAAAACAAACAAAAAAAGAACAAAAACAAGACAAAATATTGCGACACAAAACATCAAAAAATGAGACAAACGACACAAACTAAAACAAAAAAAGAGACAAAAAATTAGACAAATAAGTTACAAAGCAACAAAAAATGGACAAAGAACAAACCTGAGACAAAAAAAACACAAAATGGCACGCAAAACAGCAAATAAAGTAAAACACAAAATGACAAAAATAAGACAAAAAATACAAGCAAGACAAAAAGGAAACAAAACGACAAAAACATGAGATGAACAACAAAAGTCAGACAAAAAACAGCAAAAATACAACAAAATAACACAAAATGAGACATGAGTCTTTTGTCTCATGTTTTTGACATTTTGTTTCTCCTTTTTGTCTTGCTTGTGTTTTTTGTCATATTTTTGTCATTTTGTGTGTTTTTTGTCTCGCTTGTGTGGTTAATCCATTTTTTTGTTGTTTTGTTTCTCGCTTTTGTCATTTTTGGTCTCGTGTCATTTGTGTAATATTTTTGTCTCATTTTTGTCATGTCTCATTTTTTGTCATTTTGTGTCTCGTTTTTGTCATTTTGCATCTAAATTTTGCAATATTTTTTCTTGTTTTTTGTCTGACTTTTGTTATTTTGATCATTAAGTAAAATCTTATATCATTCAGTTCCAGATACCTGTGACTAAATGTTTTGTTCCTGTGTAGAAACACTGTGATCTGTAAGTTGTAATTTGTAAATGATAAATGGAGGCATAATTTTGCAGAAATTGAATTTAATTTTCTTCAGAAATTTCAAGTTGTTCATGATGCTTTGTAAAAAGATAATTCCTTAAACGTGAACATTTTCAGAATGTACTTTTTCACACTAAAACAAAAGAAAAATTTGCGAGTTGTTATTTATCGGTTATTATGCTGTGCTTTTACTGGTCTGGCCCATTGAAGATCAAATTGGGCTCAATGTGGAACCTGAACTTAAATGAGTCTGACACCCCTGCTCTACAAGATCATGCTGTATGAAAATATGTGGGACTGCATCTTGGAAATGGTGGCCTTTTTATGAAAAATCACCTTGTGGTAGCCACACGTGACATTATTGGTGCTGATATGACAAAATGAACGCTCTGATGATGCACTGTGAGTACTGATAAATCAGAGGTGATGAGTGAAATGACTCTTGATTGGATCTTTTGATGGTTTGTTTGTGGACTCACCAGAAAAACCACGTTGGTCTGCTGGTACAAGGCTCTGGCCACACTGATTCTCTGTTTCTGTCCACCTGACAGGATGATGCCCTGCACCAGACGACAGGAAATCATGCAAAGAAAATGTTACTACCTGGTTTCACTACGATGAGGAATGAGCAACATGATCACATTCAGACATACGAGTGACATTCGCTCCCAGAGAAACAAAGGAGATCACGGTTTATTTCCTGTGTTAGTGTTGCATGAAGAAATCCAGCGTGACAGCGTTCTGGCTGAACAAGGTCAGTCCGGCTCCCTGCACACACAAACATTAAATCCTGGCTGCTCGGTAACGATCACGAGTGATTCTGCAACACGGAGAGCCTGGTGGGAGCTGCAGCCAGATATGGAAAATAAAGCGCAAGAAAATAATAAATGTTACTGTGACACTGACCCGCTCTCCGATCTCCGTCTGGTCCCCCTGTGGAAGGATGTCGATGTCGGGCTGAAGAGAGCAGGCCTCGACGACAGCTTTGTATCTGGCAGCATACAGATGAGAACAGGGAGCAGATGATAATATTACCCAGAAGGAAACTGTGGCTCTGCTCATTATTACCTTGTTAGCCAATAATGCAGATAGTGCACTCATGTGAATAATAAATATCTTAGGTTTAATTGCTGTTATGTATGCAGAAAACAATCTGTGAAACTCTGAGAGCTGACGGCGATATAAGGAAAAGAAAATAGCAGCTTTTGTGAGTCATCCTGAAAGATTTTGCCCACAGAGATCGATCAGAGCTGCTCCAACAGCAGAATAAAAGACGTGAGATTCAGCTTTTCATATTTATTTATATAGTTAGTGTGCTCATGCTGTTCATTCTGCTTCTGTTTAACAATGTTCATGACTGTGAGGTGCAGCACAGAACCAAACAGGAGGATTTTTTCTAGTAGTTTCAGCTGCCAGTCTGCAGGAATGACATCTGAAATCTTAACAGTAATATAAACATCATTTGAAATATTACATTTCTCATTAGTTAGTGCAATAATACTGTCAGTATTATTGATTATGTTTAATTTTCTTGTGCGATAGTCTTTTCATGTGCAATATTTCTTTATCTGATAGTACCTTCTAGTTTTTTTTAGCTTACTTATTTGTATTTTCACTCATGTATCATACTTAGATCTTATGTCCATTCTACTAGGCATTGCATTTTCTTATTTTTTCTTATCTGATCATATTTTATCTTATATACCAGTACTGTATATGATTCACTTTATTGCTTTTTTGCACTTGTGGTAGATAATAAACAACATTTTGTTATTTTAGTGACAGTGAAGTTGAATCTAATTTAGAGAGACGCACTGGGAACAAACTTTAGTGCTTAATCCATTATTTACACACGTGTTCACATTGAAATTCATGATTTTTGTTTAAATGTGTCAGTATTTGTGGTGATGATTTGTCGTAGCAGCTCCAAACCTTTGGAACAGTCTTCCTGCTTCAATTATTGTTCCTCCTTTTCTGATATTTTTAAGAAAAACCTCAAGACGTTTATGCTTTCACTTGTTTTGGGTGCTCTTAATGGTCTTAACATGTCATATTTATTTTTTATTTATGACATTGAGCTTTTAGTTTGTTATACTGTTTGCCTCTTGTAGTATTTTATACTATTTTATTAAATTTTGCAAGGTTTATCCTGTTTTGATGTTTGCACAAAATTGCACTGACTAAAAATTCAACACTTTGGTCAAATGAAGTTGTTTGAAAGTTGCTCTATGAATAAATCTGATTTGATTCTATATTATCCTTCTTTTCTTTGCAACCTGCATAGCCCAGTAACCAGAGAACAAACACATGCCACCCTCACTTTAACATGACAGTTTGACAGCTCTGTAAACGCTGCAGCCTTGAGAAGGTTACGCCCCGACAATCAGAGGTCACGACACCGCGAGCTGCACTTTGAGCCGACAGTCTGCACCTGAAATCATGATGTGTTAACACGACTGAGAGTCTGCAGCCATGCAAGCAGAACCTGTGGTTTGGCATCCTGGAGCTTCAGACTCGTTGCTATCATTAGCATGCTAGCAAGCTTACAATGACTGTGCCAACATGTTAGTATCAATACCTTATTACACAACATTAATATACCATATGATATCATATCTTTAAAACTAGGGATGTCCGGTAAATGCCAGTGAAATCCAGGCATTATTTTATCAGTTTTCATGATAGGCAAACAAATTGATAATGATATTGACCGATATTACATTTTTATGCCAATATCTGGCTGATAATATCGAACATCCCTATTTAAAACTGTTATAGTTGCATCGTCACCATTAAATTGATCATGTGCATGTTATTTCTAGTGATTTGTCAAGTCAGCGTCACAAATACAACTTAACATCAAACAAACTGGGGTCACTCAGAATCAGACACATTCCAGTTATTCCATATTTTAACTGTTTGATTAGTTTTTCTGCAAAAATGCTCACAATTTTTTATCACATTATTTATTTTAATCTAACATATCAACATACTGACATTTGATAATTAGCTCTTAAAGTCCAATTTGCAGCTGAGGCTGATAAAAAAATGTTATTCATTTAGCAGATATTTGTCAATAAACCAAAGCATTGCCTAATTTTACGAAGCCAGCCTGTGGAATAACAGCGCACCATTTAAAGCAACTGTTGCACATATAATACACACAAAAGCTGAACAACCAGACTGACTGGAAACACGAGCTGCAGCCCAAACGTAATTATTCTGGTGGATTTCTGCCAGATAAAACAGACAGTGAGACAGGAGGCACAGAACATCTCCACAGCAACAAAGAACAGCGGCCCATTAGTGTTATTTTACAAAAAAAACATCCATTAAGACCCAGAGAGAACACGGCCGTTCTCATAAATGCAAACACCTGACCTTTCAGGAAGACCGGTGTGTTCATAAAAGTGTGTGTTTTGCAGTGACCACAGCACACGTTGTTACGTCAGGAGAGGACACACTCTGTACCATGACAGCAGAGGAAACACAACCGTCCCCTTTGGGATAAAACGAACCCTGGTTTGAGGTGTTTCAGCGTCAAGACAGTTTATTTACAGAGTCATTAACTGGCTTGATTTGTCTGGATTCAAAGTATTGACTGAATCAGGGATCAGCGTATGTAATTTAGCAGAGTGAGCAGCCTCAGGGAGCACAAAGACTGTCAGCTCTGCTTTTGTTAAACAGCTCGGCTCAGCAGCAAACACAGACGGGTGACAAATTAAAGGAAAAACCCAAATGCTCAGTTTCTGCAGTGATTTATGTTGTGTTGTGGGTATTTTGTTGGCACATTAAGGGTCCACTTGTCCTCTTGGATGGAAGGGTTACTGCTAATCAATGCAAATTAGTTTTGACTGATGAAACATTAGTGTCCCGCTGGGAGTGGCTGGTTTCAGGATGACTCTCCATCACCAGATGAAGGATTATCTTTTTGAAGAATGGTGTTCATCACTCAGCAGAGATTTAGAAAGCCAAAGCCAAGGAGAACTGAAGGTGCTCTGACATGTCTTAGTAAGAACTGATATTGGTTTTTCCTATAATTTGTCACTTGTCTGTTGATTATGTTGTTATAATAAACCCTATGTGTCACTTCAAGTGAATTTCATTGTGATCTCAGGTGTCACAACGACGAGAAGTTGTCAGAAGCATAAAAAAAGAATAGTACAAGTAGAACAACTAAAAGCTTGCAATGATAAACCTGTAGTGATTTACATCCTCTTCAGTTACTTAACAGTTACCTCAAATTAAGACTAATTTCGTGCAACACAACAGTCCTGCAATAAAATGAAGGTTATAATGTTCAGTTTTTGATGGAACTGTTTCAGAGGAGCTTTTACTGTCTTTTTAGAGCTGTTCCTCTGTGTAAAAAGTATTTCTGATATTTAGTTCATGTATGTCTGTGAGTGAGACTAGACTGAAAGGACTTGTGTGGGCCTCTTTTAAATAAACCAGCAGTTTGTTATCCTTTCATCTGGGAACAGCTCAGCTTTCTCTACTTATTCAGTAGAGGGAAAAAAAAAGTTAAAATGTCTGTTTCCTCAGTTTTCAATATTCAAGGGGTTTACTGTCATGAACAGAGAAAACTAGATGGTTTAACTGTACAATGAAATTCTTACTTTGCTGATCTTTAACTAATTGACACAAAGTAAGAAAAATTTAAGCAATATGAATAAAAAGGCATTACCTAAAGAGTCAAAGGCAGTAGTTGTAAAGTGCACAGTGCATTATAGCAAGCGTTGGTTTGGATGAAGTGACTATGGCAGTGATAAGGGGGTTTCGGTAATGATCTAAAGTGCACATTGCATCAACGTAAACAGTTGTAAATATGTGGGGGCATCAGTGGTTATTGTTTAAACAGCAGCAGAACTACAGTATATGTGTGTGTATAAAGTTCAGTTCAGTGATTTTCTGTCTTTCTTTCATCAGCACTTGGCTAAAGTTTGTTTGTGTGTATAATGAATTAAATATATTTCTGGTTCGGTGCCCTGGTGGCTTCTTTAAAGCACCAACTGTCCCTAGTTTTAATCAGCCAAAGACCCTAATGTGTGCTACTTTCTCTCTCCCTTCTAATGCTCTGTAATCTATCTTCTGTAATAAACTAAACATCTGGTTAAATCACATCTGTTCCTGTCATCAGAAGCTCGGACACGGCTTAATGTAAAACAGATGCAGGCATCCTATCATCCCCTGACTACAGGGAGGAGGTCCAGCACCTGAGCGAGAGGCGTTCAGACAACAACCTGGTTCTGACCACTACGAAAACCAAGGAGGTCTTTGTGGTCTACAGGAGATCCAGGAGGACGACCCATGCTCCTCTCTTTATAAACAGAGAGGACGTAGACCAAGTTGATAACATCAAGTTAACCAATGACCTCACATGAACCCTGAACGCCTCTCACCTGGTAGAAAAAGCCCAGCAAAGACTTTATTTCCTCAGGAGGCTCAGATGGGCTGGACTCCTTTACAGAACCACCACAGAGAGCATTCTCTGCCTTGGTATGGTATGGCAGCTGCACAGCACAGGACAGGAAGGACTTGTCCAGGGTGGTAAGACAGCTCAGGGGATTGTGGGACGTCCTCCGCCAAACCTTGACTCTGTCTGTGCTGGTTGCCTCCAGAAAGGCTGACAGCACTGATTCAACCCACCCTGGTAACAAACTGTTTGTGCCTCTGCCCTCAGGAAGGAGGTTCAGGTCGATAGGAACTCAAACCACCAGACTGAGGAATAGCTTTTTCCCCAGAGCTGTAAACTCTGTACATCTTCATGCACACTCACTTTAAAAAGCCTGAGAGAATATGGAACTGACACTGCACCTTGCACTGCTGCACTTTAATCAGTCTGCTGTATATATATATATATATGTATGTTTTTACTTTTAATGTATTTTATTAATGCTGTTTATGTTTTACTGTCCACGTCTTTTAATGTTGACCTTGAAGCCGGTTCTACCAACAAAACTTTCGTCGTGTCACTGGTGAAAACTAATTGTATAATGGCAACAAAGACTGTTGACTCTTGATTATTCTTTAAACCTCTCAGTGCAGCCATGAGGTTCTTACCTTGACTTTATCATGGGCATCTCAAACGTGATGTTCTCCACCACGGTGGCGTTCAACATCCAGGGCTTCTGGGAAGCGTAGGCCACAGCGCCTCTCTTCCTACCAGAGATGGACAACACATGCAGAGGTGTCAAACTAACATTTCTCAAGATTTAAGTTGCATTTCTTATACATTTGTTGTTTTACACTTCTGTTGTTTAACTAACTTCAGGACCACAGAGGCCTGAGAAGCCGCATAAAAACGATTCATATCCATAAAAAGCTGCTCCCTGGGATCATAAAAGTCTGTGGTCAACATTCAGGTGAGGGTCAGAGGCAGTTCTTTATTATTCAATGGATTTCTAGATAAGAACAGCTTTTCTGCTCAGTGTTAAAGGTGATGCATCTCCATGGAGACCGCCAGGTACGTCTGAGCTCACCTGATGTCTCCGTCACCTGCCGCATCTCTGTCAGTGGGACTGCAGAGGAAACATCAAACGCACATTAGAGACACATCCAGAACATTAGATAAGCAGCGTTCCTCCAGAAATAAACAGAGTGTTGACTCCTCCATATTCCTGTAACCATTAACAAAAAGCAAACACACACACTGACACACACACTCCTCCCTCACTATGGTAATCATTTCAGCCCAAACACAAACAGGCGAACCCTCTGCCCTACATGAACACATCCATCAATAGCAGAGATCCTCCTAGAATTATCACCCACATCCCGCCTCCCTCACAGATTCTCTTCCTGTAATTTGCAGATATGGAAATCGGCATCAACCCATTTTGACCGTGACGCACGCAGCTCTCTGAGGACCTGATTCCTCCGGCTGAGATCTGTGTTAATATGAGGTCTGTAGCTGCTGGGATGTTTGTTGCTGATATCTGATTCATCTTGTGTCTCTCGCTAATAGCTGCCCTGTAACTTCTGAAGGGAAACAGACTGTTTGAGGTGAGAGAAGATAAGCTGATTTGTCTAAACCTGTGCACACAGAAATATTTGTTTTTAAAAAAAAAATGCCTTAAAATGTGTAAATATGTGTCTGGCATCAGAATGTCACAGAAATGTACAAACTTCAATAAACACAGAGACAGAGCAGCTTTTCTGATTTGCAGAGAACTGCTGGGAGTAAATTATTTAAAGGACAGTCGAAAGGGACGTCTATATTGGCTGAATAATTTGAGATTAAACCAATTTCAGCCTGACTTAGACTCAAATTTAAAAAGAAAAAACACCTTGAGGTATTTTATTTAACATCAATATAATGAAATATTATTTGTCAGTATTTATTATGTTATTATACTGGTTCTGAAGGATATACATTATTGTGCCTTTTACTCCATTACATTTATCTGACAAATTAAGATTGTTGATGCAACATATGATCAATTAATAAATCATGCATTCAATTAAGCTAGCTAATAATAAATATTGTAGTTGAGGATTTTATTAATTTGTTGTGAGGGACAATAAAGTATCACTGTATGGTTCTCCTAGTCAGTTAAAAACAATCTAAACCAGTAAGTCTCGCCAGTTTTTAATCCTTTTCTTCTATTTGATGACATTCTATACTAAAACATTTGTTTTGCTTCAGCTATGAGAAAGAGAAATCCACATCCACGTCCATGTCCATGGTCACGTCTGGAACATTTCTTTTTTGGTCCGCTAGCCCCGTTTCTACTGTTGTCATGACACTGTTGCTATGCGTGTCAACACTGGTTTGGTTTCCGAACGAG
The DNA here is from genome assembly GCF_022539595.1 of Amphiprion ocellaris. Classification (NCBI taxonomy): domain Eukaryota; kingdom Metazoa; phylum Chordata; class Actinopteri; family Pomacentridae; genus Amphiprion; species Amphiprion ocellaris. Next base: position 7,617,338 of record NC_072768.1, read on the forward strand.
CACCGGAGGGAGGGTTGTGTTTGTTGGGCTGCTGAGTTCAAATATCAAACTTTCTCATGAATGGCCGACTCAACCTTTAGAACACGATGCTATCAGCAGACACGGTTTCCTGGTTGGAAACGAAGACATCATCCAAAAGTACATCTAATTTGGGCGGATGCCTCTTTGTGTGAGTGCAGATAATCCAACTTTGAATGGCAAGTTGAGTTACAAATAGAAACAATGATCCACAGTGTGCTAAAATAACTCTTCTATATGTGTTATCCCAACCAGTGACAATTACAATCTGTCAGCGGAGCTTTATTTGCAGCGCAGATTTCTACTGTACACTATTGTTTCAGTATAACAGCTGAGTCAAAGACGTTTCTTCTCATCAAGAGTAGTGCAGAACAGTGGTTTAAAATGTTTCAGTGATCCAGGCAGCTCATATTTTTAGCATACAAGTCCATCTGATTGCTTTAGTTGGAAAATGTTCTCCAAGGCCTGACTAAAAATACATGACAGCGCTGGTTTATGTCTTTAGGTCTGAGCTTTTTGGCGTTTTCAGTCTATATTTGCAGCACTCACCTTTCATCTCCCTCATGCTCCAGGTTTGGCAGGCTGTGAAAAACAGAGAAAATACAGATTATTATTATAAATACATACTATAAGGCTTCTTATTAAAGTGTTTTATGGTTATTTACTGTAACTTGAAGCCCACTTTAACGCTTATGTCTTGCCTGCCATAATTAATGACTCAAAATAAACGCACACACATCCACAGTCTGAGTCCTGAGCCTAAAATTCATTAGGATCTGATTGGCTGTTGGTGGCTTTGCACATGCTCAGTAGAGGCCACAGTGTATTTTTAGGTCTGACACCTCTTGCAGTCATCCTGAGAAGGTGACTTCGACTGCATCTGAGGACAACCAGAGAGCGAGGGCTCGTTTGCACCATGACAGCTCCGGAGACAACAGCTGTTAGGAAGAGGAGCGGCGACCGATATTTAAGAAGCTCTGACATGTCGCACACATACATGTAAACACAGCTGTGATGGAGCGTGTGAAAAGAAATGGAAGCTAACAGTGTCAGCAAATCTATTCAGGACATGTGGAATGGGAATGAAGCTAATATGAACAAAACAAAGACGTAAATTAATAATTTATTTTGACACATCAGTGTTAAAAATACATTAAAAAACAAACCGGAAGTGAAACAGATGTGACAAAAGAGGCTACTGAAGCACCTAACATTAATGAATTGGTAGAAAAGACATAAAACAGAGCATGGCACAAAAAAAAAGAAGAATATACTGACATCATGAATGACAAAAAACTTTAGAAATTATTGAAATTATTTTGATAAAAGGCTGTTCAAACAGCTGTTCAGTCCCAATTGCTTGAGTTCCCTTCACATTTTGCATGTGGAAATGTTCTTACTTTCACTATTAAACATAGCCATGAGTTCTACTGTTGATTTCCTACAATCATCCAAGAATTTGTTCCGACCACATTTGTTCCTATAAGATGATGGTTCTCCACTATCCTTTCAGGTTTTAATGATGTGTTGGACGGTTCTTAACCTGATTTTAGTAGTTTCAGAAATCTCCTTAGTTGTTTTCTCTGCTTGATGCAGGCCAATAATTTTACCCTTCTGAGACAGATTAACATCCTTTCCATGACCACAGGATATGTCTTCCAACATGGTTGTTTAAGAAATGAGAAGCTCCTCATTGCATCAGCTAGAGTTAAATAAGTTGTTGCAGAAGAAACTTTTTAATCACTGCAGTAATTATCCAGTGGAAGGCTCTTACCTATTTGCTTAGTTAAATCCAGGTGGAGATCTTTTTTTTCTTAACAAATTACTAAAAATATGAAAATACATGAAATGAAATGCTCAAAACTTCATCTCCCCCTGATGATGACAGAATAATGGTGCATTCATAGTGATAACCATTGTATTCTCTTATACAACAGCTTTTCTGCACTCACTGTTTCTTCCTTTCAGATTTATACCCGAAACCAAGCTGCAAACAACACACTTCATTGATCCTTCGAACCAAAGTGCTCTCTACATCCTGTGATTCAATAAAAAGGGTCTCCAGGTTGCTGAGCTGGAGGTAATAACTCCGACAACTATGCTTTGGGGTCATGACCCTGCTATCAAACCAGCCCTGCTGCCAATTCTTCTGAGACTTACTGCACACGAGATATCTGACCTGCAGCACTTTGACTAGATTCTGAGGTCAAGATACAAAAAGTCATCCACAGCGAAATCCCAGATGCATCCTGCTCGGTGCCATATGTGGAGCAGGAGAGGAAAGAAAGTGGGGAGAGGAAGAGGACAAGATGATGGGGGAGGAATGGAGCATCACAGTCAACCATAATAGGAAAGACGCCGGTCAGTGTGACCTCAAATCCAAATTATTAAAGACCCTCTCTGGTAAGAAAGAAAGATTTTAAATTGTCAACATGTCTATATGGTGTTTTTTATATGCTGAAGGGTATATCATGAGTAAAACAAGCATTTCCACCTTAAAAACACAGGTTCAGACTCACGGAGTTTCGTATGTAATAAACTGAAGGAGCCGATCCTGCATGGTGGAGCTTTCTGTTTAATTATCATTCTTTGGAACCAGTTTCCGGGTCGAACATGTTTGCCTGAATTCCTCTGATATTATAACTTGCCACTGGGAAGCGTGAAGTAGATTTAGTGTTTGAGCAGAGTTGTAGGTGAGCTGGTGTGCTCAAGCTTCAGTGAGAAGACGACCAGCTGGAATTTTTTTAGTCCAAAAATGTTCTGTGAAAGTTTCGCAAAGTTCTTCTAGCGTCCATTGTTTTTTTTCAGTTCCCAGAATGTTCTACTTAAAGGGAAAGTGTTCTAAAAATGTTTGGTGGTTCTGTCAACGATAGCCACAAAACATGTTCCACTTTTGTGAATGTATGACTTCACAGGAATGTCTTATGAAGAACGTTCCGTCATTTTGAAAACACTCTCTCATTCAGAACATCCTTCTTTTGTTATCATTGTGGAAGCATTTTGTAGATAAAGGTTCTATAATATAATGTGTTTCTCAACAACATCCCTAAAACATCCTGAGTTTCCTCAGAAGAACCTTTGTTAATGTGTCACATTATAATAACATTTTCTAAAAAGCCTTGATAAAATCTCAAAAACATATTTTGAATGCTTGAGAACATTCCGCCTTTCATGAAACATCATCTGTGTTCCTGACAAGATCCTCCGAATGCTGATGTCAAAACATTATATTAACTTGGCCTTTGAATGTTTGAATAAAATGTTTTCTCTACGAAATTATCAGACGTTCTCGGTAATGTTAGCCAAAGGAAGCAACAGTGTAGTTACATCTAAGTCATTTTAGGGCAGCGAGGGATTATTTTCAAGGACTAACCTTCTCATTATGTAATTTTTGTACACAAAGATGAGTTTTTAGAGGTTTAACAAATTTTGTTTAATCAAAATTTAATCAGGCTCATTAAAATCTACGAACACAAAAACAGAGACCAAAACTCCAAAGCATGATTTGTCTGTAATTGCATTCTACCTGAGTAAATTAAACCCCTCAGATTTAAAAATGCTGCCAAAAGCAAGAGACATTAAGCTAAGATCCCAGCTGGTAGAAAATTTTAAACTTGATAATAAAGTTTAAATCTTGATCTTGGAAATAATAGTTATTGTTTTGCCAAGTGCCGTTTCCAAAGGTCAAAAATGAACGCACAGTATCAACTTGTAAGTGTTCACACAAACGGAAAATCTCTGACAACAGAAGAACTCAATCTGCTGAGGAAGATCATGTGATTTGGCTGAAAGCTCCAGAGCAGCAGATGAACAGACCTCACGGTGAGACGGCTCTGTCAAGGGACCAAAATAAGCCTTAATGCCTGATGAAGCAAACATTTGGAGCCTGGCGAGCTCAGACGGGCCAATGAAATCATCAACAGCTGACTCTATAGCACCAATCTTCCTCCAACACGTCTGTATGAACCTGACAGGCCGCTACACTCACTCTGATTAATCACACTTTCTTTCTGCTCCTTCCAGGCACAAGCTGCTCTCATTTAGACGCTGTTCCACCTTTTGCTTCATGTGTTATTGTCTCAGGATTTGTGTTTGCTGCGTTCCGTTCAGTCATCTGTTGAAAGGCGACTCCTCTCAGATACAGCTGTTCATCTATGCAGCTATAAATGCTCCTGACCAAACACAGCACAACAACAACAACAACAACAACAACAACAAACATGGCTGAATCTGAGAGACCAACTAATCCAAATGTGTGTCTGAATACTTCAGGAGGGCAAATGACAGCTCCTTAGTTGCTCAAGGACACATAGCAAGTGAGAAGTTCTGGCACTCGGAGAATTACGTAGTATCAGGGAGAGAGCCAGCAGGACTCTGGCATCGACTCAGCAGGACAGCGGACGCCAGAAACACTGTGACAATCGAGTAGAGGAGCCTGAACTCTGCTGACAAATGGAGACTGATAGCTTCCCCTGTGTCCTGGGAGGGTGACAAGATATTCAGAGACTGGAAATGGAGGCTAATGACTTTGGAGGGATGCGAGGGTTCACTTTTAGGATTTCATATTAGTTCTGCTCCTCCAGTGGGTTTTGCTTGGCTGATGCTTATAAATGGACATCAACATCTGCAAAAGTGACAATTTAACCTTCTGTCTGAGCCTTAATGGGTCACTTTTAAAAGTAAATCACATCATTTCAGTGCAAAGGTCCAAGAAAGTTGCCATAAAATGACTCAACCAGCAGATACGGTGTTTCCCCCCGCCACCTTTTTCCTACAAATAAATGTTACTGAATCACTTCTGTCAAAATCAAACAAAATATGTCACCTTCGTAGTTTTTTACATATTCAATTTATTATATTAAATCACTCAAGCTTACTATGAAGATTACATTATGATTGAACTGAATAGATCACACCATCGATAGCTGCAAAATAAATTAATTTTAAAAGACTTTATCTCTTGAATCAGCCACATATCACATCCAACAAAGCAACACTATTAATCTAAATCTCAGGTAATTTGTTGAAAAGCAGAGATTTAACTGAAATGGGATTCTTTTGAACATCAGGTACTAAAAAGCCATTACAATGCATTCACCAAACACAAAAAGCTAGAAAAACAGCATATCTCTTTATTATGGATGACTTGATAGCCTCATATGTGGGGTTTACTGAGTGAATATTGTGTTGTTTTGAAGGACTAAAAGCCAAAAAATGTCCATCTAATACTTCCAACCAACACAATTTACAGTAAGTTGTTCAATGAACCTAAAAATATGAGCAACATATCAAAACTTGTAGATTTTTCTGAAGGAAATGAATGCAAAGTGCTACAAATGCATGCGTACTAAAGAGGTGGGTTACTGTCTAAATGCATCTGACTAAATGTGGGTCAGTGGTGCATGAAAGTGTGAAATCCCCACATGCCATCACATGTATCTCCCAACCATTAAAAAAAGCTGCCCTATCAGCTTCTTCTCACTGACCCACAAATCCTTTTTTTGTTTTATTGCTGTGTCATGGCAAGAGGGAATTTCCAGGTTTTCGATTTTGCTCTTAATTACATTGACCTGCCAGGGACGTGGAATTTATCGCTGCACCAAAACACATAAAGACAAATCAACCAAGTCTGCCTGACAGAACAATTACCAGAGAGGTTTGGAGAAGCACGAGTCAGATTAGATGGAAACGCAGACTGGAGGATGATGAAGTGAAAATTTGCCCTGAAATCAACTGGAGTGATCTAGGTCTCTATATTTAATTAATCTTGCACCTCTGGACTGACTTGATTTCATTTATAAAATGAAGTGCAGAATTGGCAGTAAATGTAATTCCCAGAGGGCACATTTATTATAAAATATCAGTTTAAAGTGCCACAGTAATGCTATTTTTGCAGCAGAACAACCCTGTTCGACGCAAAAAATAAATAAAAAATAAATAAAAAACACATGCACACACACACACACACACACACACACACACACACACACACATATATATAAAATTTGCAAAAAATAAAATAATTCTAATATATAAACCCAAATATAGAAAGAAATGAGCAAATACAATAAAATAAAACTAAACAAAATAAATTATGTTTTTATTTTTATTTATATATATATATATATATATATATATATATATATATATATATATATATATATATACATATATATATATATATATATATATATATATATACATATACATAGCTGTGTCAAATGTAAGAAACATGTATTTATATGGGTTTTGAGTCATTTAAGACATGGTTCAAGTTATTTCTAAATAATTTTTGACAAATTTTGAGTCATTTTAGACATCTTTTGAGGGATTTTTTTTTTAACAATTCTTAGTATTTGGAACATGTTTCAAGTTAATTTGGATATTTTAAAAATCATTTTAGACATGTGATATACCGCTGAGCTAATGAGACATGCGCTTTTAAGTTGAAAAATGAGTTCATTAAGGCACAGGATACACGTATTACCTACAAAAATCAGATAATTATGGAAGTGTATGACTAGCTTTGTTCTTACTGCAACTTTGACCGTATTTTCTTAGTTTTATCATCCAAACTATCAGATATAGTGCATCATTGTCAACCAACATAGTGTAATTTTTAGCTAAACTGTGAAACTCAGACTTCAGAATTGATTTACACATTTTGTATTTTACAAATAGCAAATAATCAATAAAAAAAAATACAACTCACCTGTTCCAGGTGACTGTTCCCGACACTCTCTGCATCTCCCCCAGCGCTGCCAGCAGCAGAGACGATTTCCCACAACCCACCTGGCCCACGATCATCGTCAGCTTACCTGGGAGATTTAAAGCAGGAGACGCATGAGTGAACAAGTAAATAACTAGATGGAGAAACTGCACACATCACTACATGATGCTCACCGAAAGGAATCTTGATGTCCACATTAGAGAGTGTTGGTGGTCCATCGGTCCAGGTGAAATAACCGCAAGTTATCTGAAAATGTGAAGCAGGTTCAGGCAGCAGACATGTTAAACAAAGATTAGCTTCTAGCTTTTAGCAAACAAACAGTAAACATGTAATTCTAGAAAGCTGCAGAATTCCTGTGAGGCAATAAAAGGCGACTGTTGCCACATTCTTATTCACATCATGCAGGAGAAGAAGGATATCTGGAGCCATTAATTTGCACTTCAGGAGTGAAATAACCAAGCAAGGGAATAAGTGCACGGGACAGGGCAGGATTTTATACATCTACAGCAGAAAATATTAATATCTAATGGAATAGTGCAACTCCTGAGCAAATTTACTGTAGAGAGCATAAAATAGATTCATCATTCAAAGCTCAGTCAAAATCTGATCAGTGGCGTCCAAAATATTGCGAATGACGTGCAGAAGATGATGACACCGCAGGCCAATTAGTTCAACTTTGAGAATACTGTTGAAGAGCAGTTGAAAAAGCAGAAAGAGTCCCTTCATCTGGATGCAGCAGGAAGGAAACTTACAGCGCCCTGACGATGAATAATATATTGTCATTTTTGCATAAATATAGACAGCGCACGCGGCGTCTGGAACTGCTTCATATCATATCATACAGAGTGACAACAACACTGCCAAAACTTTTGTTCATTATATAAAGAAATCTTGAAACTTTTGCAACAGAAGCGGTGAGACTGTGACAAAACCTGGAGCAAAACAGCACAAGGTCAGTTAGTGTTATTTACCTCGACTGGACATTAAAAAAAACATAAAATGTTAATTTTAAAGGCCTGAAGTTGCCCCACCACTGCTTAAATTCCGCTAAAAGTTGGAGGAATGCTGCACTTTTTTACTGACTGGACCGACTGATACCTGCAAGACTTTTAATGACATATCAGTCTCTCACCTTGATACAGGTGTCTTGGTCCACATCTTGAGGGGCTCCGTCGCCTTCATGGTCCCCCTGCGAGCTGTAGTTGTTCCAGTCGTCCCTCGGGGGGCGCTTCCGGTTCACCACCTTCAGGGGCTTCGAGGAGGAGGTCGAAGGGAAACGTTTAGAGGATGACTAAAGGAGGATTGTATAATGTATGGCGTTAGGATAAAGGGAGCAGAGGGACGGTCAGGTGGAGGAAGACAACAACATTCAAAGCTGAATGAGGCAACATGGATGCACTGGCCAGGGGCATTACGCAAAACAGACGTGGTCCAGCTTTGTTTCTGTAATCAAGCCAACCAAAGGTGCACATACTTACCACGGCCTGGTACCTATTTTGGTTGTGATTGCTGGAGCCGGAGGTCAACATTGCTCTGGGCTCCTGTTCGTCTCCAATCTCATCGCTTGAGAAAAACTCACTGAGCTTCTGAACACTGCAGATTAAACAGAGGGAAAAAAACTACAACTGGTAAATCAAGCCACCAACAGTGAAAAATTTAATGAATTCTTAGAATCTAGCCTGTATTAAACACACTGAATGATCCTTTGTGCTTTACTCAGTCTTTAAATTAACCCTCTGAAGCCCAGAACTAGGCGGAGGGTTTGGATGCATGCTGTCTTTAAAAAATCTGCAAAATTACACTTTTTACCAGAGCTAGAAACTGTAAAATCAAACAGAACTGTCAAGATTCTCAGCTTTCCAACGTACATTGAAGCACACATTTGTAATGTGTGGTTACATTGGGAAAATCAACCAAATTTAAGCTTTTAAAAAATATGTATATATATTTAAATATTTGCCAAAAAAAGACCACTTTGCACCAGATCCTGTAAAATTTTTAAAAAATAAATAAAAATTCTGTGGAGGCTGTGGAGCAGCATGAAAGCAGATAAGAGACGTATAAGAAACAAATAAGAGAGATTGAGAGCAAATAAATAAAGGCAGCACAGCTCCAAAAGGGCAAACAGAGGTCAGCAATATTCAGCATGGTGAAATATCTTTCTAGAGTGGAAAAACATCTAGTTTGTAAAGGTTGAAATAAGATAAACAGCAATCTATCGTTTCAGTATTTTAACACAAGTGGACATTTGGAAAAATGCTAAACATGATTCCATGATTTTTTTGGTTTCATTTTTGTAAAATAATCACAGAAATTCGAGTTAGATTTTTCTTCTTTTTATGATTTATGGCATTATATCTTTATATTACTCCACAAAAGGCATTTTTGATGTTCCCTTACTGCTAGCCACGGTTGAGCTGTTTCCATAGAGATACAGGACTTCATATTGCAATGAAAAATGAGCTCACAGTGAGTAAAAATGTAGTAGGAGCAAAAAAACGTCCATAAAGTGTTTGGGGTTCAGAGGGTTAAATCTTTAAATTAGCCCACTTTCATTCACTGCATGCTACCTTTTTCTGTCACATCTTTCATTCACTGATTCCGATTAGGAAATCAATGAAACATGGTTCACCAGCGACGAGTTTTATTGATTTTCTTCCTCTGTCTGTCACACACACACTCACATATCTCTACATCACTGGATCAAATCACTTATCTTTTATTTCCCTTCCTAAATGAGTTTAAATGCTTCCCTCTGCTGATACACGCCATCAAAATACAATTACTAGATCTGAAACTGATCTCAACTGGCACTAATTTCCTATAGTTTATTCATTTATGTATCCCATATGGCATACATGAGAGCTGTACAGTAATATACTCTAATAAATCCTGTGTGTTACATCAACTAGACACTGTTAATATGAGAAATCTCACACTGACCAACTGATTATGTGCTGAGAATGAAAAATTTTCAGTACAAAAGCTCTAAAAATGCAATGAAGTGAAGCGTATTTAACGTCGGACAGCGACTTTGCTTGTTCCTGCTGCCGCCATCAAATCCTCTTTGAAGAAACATTTTCTCATGCTAAGTGGAGATAAGCTCAAGTGTTGAGTCCACATTGGAAGCTTTTTTTTTCTCCCTCGTCACTGATAAAGTGTGTCAGATCACACCGTCCCAAAATAGGCATCTCGGAGGATCACAGGCAGCTTCTACGCTCATCCTAATTAAAATAAGGTGTTGCAGAGCTGCTCACACCACAATAATGCCAGGAGATGTGAAGAAAATGTGCAATTTGTAGGGCAATTCCATAGCAATTTAATGCACCTTTGACACTATGAAAGACCTACTATCATTTCCAAGAGGTCCAGGACTGAGATGATGAGATTTAAAGTGACGTGCCCTTATTATGTGAAAAGAAGAAAGGCTGTGCTTCACTGACTGCAGGAGATTTCCTTAGAGGACTGTTTCAGAGTAAGAGTAAATTCATTCATATTTAATTTTACTAACGACCAGAGGGCACAGCTGGTGTATTTGTAAGATGTAACCAACCACTTCAAGTAGGAAACCAAAGAGAAAAATGTTGCCAGTTTTATTTTTTGTCTCATGTGTCTTTTTTTGCCTGCTTTTTTGCAATTCATTGTGGTTGCTTTCTACTCAAACTGTATCACAGGGGCACATTTCCTCTGCAGACAAAAGCATGATGAAAGGGTTGCAATTTGCATCCTAATTGCCCTTCAAAGACCAACAAAAAAGACATGCCTGCATCAATTTAACCACTCAATACAGTGAGTTAGAATAAAGAAGGATGACAGCGTTTGGGAATTGACTTATGTTCGATCAGTAGCTGAGGGAGGCACATCTGCAGCTCTGAAGCGAGCTAATCACAGCTGATTTTGTGGTTGTGATTGTTTAACTAATTGAGGAAGCAAGTTGGTGAAACATGTTTTGGTTCAGAAACCAGCTCACAAAGAAACAGCGGAGAAGGGATGGCCTTTTTTACACGAACAAAAGATGATCCAGGAAAAGGTCAACATCTAATCATGTTGTGTTTCAGTTTAACTCTCCTTCCGTTTTCAGTCACTTCCTAACCAATAAACACTCAGCTACAAAACAAACAAACCCGTCTTCCAGTTTTTCTTTAGGTTATGAATCTGTTTCTGCTATAATTTGTGAAAGAATCTGCATTAAAATGATGGATCTTGATTGTCTAAATATGGTTTGGTTTCTCACCTAACTAGAGCCTTGACGGTGGAGCGAACCACGCTGGACAGCAGGAAGAGAGGCGTCACCAGGATGTGAAAGAGGGACAGAGAGGCAAAGGCCACAGCTGGGGACAGATCAGCGTCTTCGGAAATGTGGACGTGAACCACGAACGTCTGCAGGATCAGAGGGGGGACAGAGCAGCTGAGGTTAGTCTCAAAAGCAGGAATATCGAACCACAGGAATGCAGACAAGCTCCTGTCGAGAATTTCAGGATTAAATCAAATCAAAGATGAATCATCGGTCTACATTCATCCTTCAAAGTTGTCCCGCCTCTTGGTATCTGTCGGACTTTTTATAATTTGTCACCACTCCAGTCTGCAGCCATGAAGGACTTCTATAAATACAGACAGGATTTAGTCAGGAGCTGTCAGAAAGTCCTCCACTGTGTCACTGGACATCTTAGAGTCAGACTGCCTGGCTCTGTCTCTGCTCCGTCCTTCAGACGGACGACCAGACAACAGGATGCATTCTGGTCAGCAGTTATTACAAGTACAGTCAGTTGTCTAATGTCTGATCATGCAGAGTACGTTTCTTTTATTTAGCTATAATGCATTATTGAATGAATTACTATCCCATGAGTGTGTGCGCCCTTTTTAAATCGGAATAATACCTCAAATGGCATTGATCAAAAGTTTACATACCCTTAAATGTTTTGCCTGACAACACACACACAAGTGGCCACGCCGGTTAAAATGGCTATTAAGGTAAGATTCTAAATCTGTGTCTTGCTTGATTGTGGTTTGTTTCTGTGCGTAAATAATCAATCAGTTTCATTAATACTGAGACATGAGGAAAACAAAATAACTGCCAAAGGACCAATGAGAAAGTGCAGTTAAACTATGAAAATCAGGAAATGGGTGTAAAAAACATCCAATCAATAGTGTTCAAACTGGCTAAATTAGTGGAAAATTTTAGGTTCTGTTGATAAAAACACTCAGTCAGGTGGACTAAGAAAGATTTCAGACATAAGTGCAAGGAAAACCGGTTGACCTGCAGGTAAAAACCCAGCGGCAGTTCCAGCTGAAACACAGGCTTCTCTATGAAAAAGCGGTGTGGCTATTTCAACACAGTAAGGATGTACTTGAACAAAAATGAGCTCCAGGATTAAATTTACAGAAAAAAAGCTGCTAGTGTCTGTTTACAACATGTCAAACGGCACCTACAAGCCTCAAAATTTCTAGAACGGAATATTTTGGAGGGATGAAACAAAAATTAAACTTCAGAGCCGTGTTTGGAGATGAGCCAACAAGGCCTACGATGAGAAACAAACCATCCCTCCAAAGCTTAGACGTGGATCTCGGATGTTTTTGGAAGGTGTAAACGACAGCAGCACAGGGTATTTAATCAAAATTAATGGCAAGACGATTCAAGCATGTTTCAAAAATATTCGTGGATAATTTGCATTCATTAGCAGGTATGTTGTGCGTTGGACACACTTTGATTCGCCAACATCACAATGATCAAAACACAGAGCCAAGTTGACTCTCTAGTAGTTACAGTAGAGAATAGTGAAGGTTCTAGAGCGACCGACACACTCTTCTGATCCCATTATCATATAGTCACTTTGGGGAGAACACAAACATGCAATTAACATGCGAGATGACTCAAGAACCTACATGACCTGGAGGCTTTTTGCCAAGATAAAAGTGCAGTTTTACCATCTGAGAGCATAAATGGCTGCAGGTAAGTACATTTACTCGAGTACAAATACAAGTTTGAAGTACTTTACTGGAGCGTTTCCATTTTATGCTACTTTATACTTCCCATGTCAGCAGGAAACCGTCTACTCCACTGCATTTGTCTAGCAGCTTTAGTTACAGTTAAGACGAGGATTTTACGCAATGAATAATAGAACAAGCTTTTAAAATACAACACACTGCTAAAGGCCAGACTAGTGGTTTTCAACCTTGTTGGCTTCTAGCTTCTTAGAAAAAAGCAGTGTGGAGTCAGGGTCACATTTCTGATGACTGAGTGGAGCTGTTTACCAAAAATCTCTGTTTGGTAAACAGCTCCACCAAACAGAGATTTTTCCCTCTGAACGCCTCACATGGTTTCATTTCAATAAATGTATCAGGAAAAATGAAAGATTTAAGAAAAGATCCAAAAGCTTGAAACAGATTTGTGTATCAGAACTCTGTTTTTTCTTATTTCCTCCCACATTAATCATCTGAAGAGCCCTGAGGTTTATCTGACGTCAGTGCATAGAAAACGGTATATTTTTTTCCACTGCTGGTCATTGAGGCCAAACGGAGAACTACACAGTATGGAGAACTAAGGATATACAAAAATTTAACCAAGAACTATTCATTCTTTTCTTTATTGTTATGTTTTGTTTAATGATTGTGCAATTCTGTGAAGCCTTTTAGTTCAACATGAGTCCCATTTGGAATAAAATAAACATGTTTTGCTTGATAATTTATGTTTTCTTTACAGATTTGGACACATTTTACAAATTCTGCCACTCATGAGCAGATCTACAGACGTAGTTAATTTAGTCACAATGAATGTTTTACTTTAAAGTGAATAAATGGAAGAACTCACCGTCAACACAGCTGCGATAGGAATAGCTGCATTCATGAAAACTGAAAGCAGAGCAGAAAAAAACAGGAGGAAGTGAAGGCTTTTCCAGGATTAACCAGATATAATAAACAAAATGAGCTTTTCTACTGCGTTTGTAGCATCTCTGTGGTTTCAGACTCAAAATACTAGCATGTAGTTTTGGCCCAGAGGTCTTTAAGCACATACAAAGCAATCACAACATCCTGTGTTTGAATCTTGTGAGGACATTTCCTGCTAATCATCCCTCTTCATGCTCATCCTTTTCTGTCCTCCTCCATTGACAATAAAGTAGCAAATTCAAAAAATGTGTGGAATATTATCTAAAAACTAAATGGCTGTCGCAGTGAAATAGCTCTAGTGCTGCATTAATGGTGAATAAATCCAGGTTTTTATTACTGTGATTAAAATTATTTTGGGTCATTCATCTCATAAAACTGTCAATGAGGAAGTTATGACTTCTCCCTTCTCTTAAATTTGCAATTATTCATTTTATGCTCTTCTATTATTTTAGGGCTAGTTGAAAACGATGAGGAGGACAGACTGTGTGAAATAAATCTGTGTGGAGGGACCATACTGCGCTCTGGTGTCTTAGATAAATGAGTGGCGGCGTAATAATCTTGATAGTAACGGCTAGAATGAATCATAAATGTTGACTGGAAATGCAGGAGTTCTAATAAAACTGATCTTAAAGTGGAAATATATTATAGTGATGCAACGTGAAGCCTCACTGTGAATTGTAATTTTCACACTACATCATAAAGGTCAAATGTAACGAGTGCAAAGGGACCAAAGTGTCATACTGGATATGGATGTGTACAGAGCGAAAGCCTGCAGGCTGGTGAGCTCCTTCCCCCGGGTTTCCTCCACGCTGTCGCAGAAAATGTGCTCCCAGGCGTACAGCTTCAGCAGCTTGATGCCTCGCAGCAGCTCATTGGTCTTCTTCAGTCGCTCACTGGAGTATTCCTGGAATCAAAGGCACAGAATGAACAAGGTCGACACAGGACTGATCACCTCTCATGGCGATACAAACATGTAAGACATCGAAGCAGAGGACTGAAGAAAAACAGCATCATTACATGTTAGTGGTCTTACTGAAGGCGACTTGGTGGCAGATGGAAGCAAAAGAAAGGCCTGAGGCAAAAACTGGCTTATTTCATGTGATTAAAACTAAAAGGTCTCACCTGGATAAATTACAGCCTCATTCCCCGAGGAGATCATGAGCGTTACATTCAAATGTCCACTTAAAAACTAAATTGAATTTTTGAAGGGATGACAGGCCAAGATGAAAAGTCAGGGGTTCACCTAATTGCATGATATAATAGAAAATTCAGTCTGAGACACAAACGTCTATCTTATATTGCAGGGAACCAAAGACAGAAGATTACTAGAGTAAGTAGATTCATCCTCTGGGTATTAGAAAAGCCTGTGCAAAATTTGACAGCAATCTATCCATTAAAGCTGGAGTAGGCAGCATTTTTTGCATTTTTCGCAAAAAAATCTATACAAACCTCTCAGCATGTTGTAATTCAAGCAGTCTAAGAGTGAATGAGAGTTCTGCGACTCCTTTTGAATAAGTTTTAGAAAATCTAGCCAGTGAGAGGAGATTTTAGCCAATCAAAGGCCACAAAGAGAATACGGGAGGTCCTTGGTTTACGACATCCTCGACTTATGTCTTTTTGCAGTTACGTCAGAACTGATTAGGGGCCAGTCCTCGGTTTGACGTATAGTGTTTCGTCGTTATGTCGGAGCTGGTTCAGCAGAATTAGTTGGTGAGCGAAGCGGATGAATACTGTATGTACAGTACTCACACGGCGCCATAAGACGGCTTGCTTTACATTTTCACAAGTATTTTCCTACTGAGTTGTGTTTCAGTGTGAGATAATGACTGTTTTCGTTACTGTAGTTGTTCAAATATGTAAACTGATCGATATCACGATGCACATAACGGCTTTGTTTACATTTTCACCGGAGTTCCGACTTATGGCAAAAATCGACTTAGATCACACCGTGGGAACGGAACTCTGACGTCGAGAACCCCCTGTAATGCATAGTGACAGATTGTGCCACCCACAGTCACTAGCATGGCTAAATATAGATGAAAACAGAACAGAAACTAAACAGAAACACAAATGACAACACCTACCAGAGTGCTCTTTTGTGTCTGGGACAGTTTTGTGGCCACAAAGTATTGTACAGGAGCTAACACAGCGATGACGGTCGCTCCAATCAAGGCACTGATTCCCAAGAGGTAGTAGAGCAGGATCACTCCCACAATAATCTGAAATACACAAAAAACAACAGAACAGACCTTGTGGTAAGAAAATGGAGGAGTGCAAGATTTCTGAGAGGTCTCTTTCACTTCCACAACACTCCTTGGTGACCTTATAAAAGCCATATTAATGCATTGCACCGCGTCGTAAAAAAAGCAGTGACCTTGAGCGTAATAAGGGAAGTAACATACAGGTGAGGAGATGCCATACAAGCAGAGAGTCCTTCATGCTTAATATGATATCATTCCTGAACAAAGCAATGTGAGCAAATGGTTGCACTCACTCACAGTCTTACAAAGGAAGGAACAAGCAGCACCTTTTTACAAGGTTGAAGATTTCAAATACACTTTGCTCTACAGTGGTCAGTAAGGTTGAGGCTGAAGCTTTTTTTTTTCCATTCTCCAGTGCTCAAATTCATCTTCCACACCATTTACGAGCGGTGAATCTATCTGTCCTTTCCTATTCTGCAGCCCCTGCCCTTGGCATCACATTGGCCCACGGCAGATTCAGAAATCTCCAGGAGATAGAAAACTAGATTGAGATGGATGTCATATTTCACACCCACACCGCCACCTTCATCTGCCACCAGATAGTGTAAGTAAAAGGCAACAGAACAGCATGATGGGATATTTTCTTTCTCTCTGCTTGTACAATAGCTGCCTCTGAAGGTGTCGTTAATGTGTAAACACAGCATTTGTCAAGGCAATGTACATTTGTGGAGTCACCATCCCCCCGACACAGTTTCTCTCAGCTGCTCGCATCAATCACACCTGATTGAACAGAGAGTTGCTGTTAGAAGACTGCTTTATAATGGCAGTGTTTCTCTGAGCATTTCAAGAGCTGCTGACCACTGGGGAAGAATAATTGACCTGCTGGTGGAGCTACATAAAGACTCACCAGAACGACTGCAGATTATATATGGGAACATGTAACAAATTCCAAGGTAACGTCCAATATTCATTCTAATAGTTCAGTCTTTCCCAAAAGAATAATAAAGCAAAGTGACTATTTTTTTAACCTCTTGATCCAGTAGCATGGCAAAAAACAGGATAGAGGGACAAATCATCTAATAGATAAATACTGATATGAGCTTTAGAGTCAATAAATAAGGAGGCAATAGAGACAAGAGACAACAAGAACTACATGCTAAAAGGCTAAAATCAGCAGGCAGCTACATTCTGCTGAGGTTTTGATTCATCACAAAAGCTTGTCACAGCAGATATTTAGGCTTGCCATAGCAGGAGAAGCAAATAAATAATGAATAGCATTCTATTTAGGCAAGCTGGGTTCCTGTTATTAAGCATACTGGCTGTCACGGTTCACTGGAATAGAGCCATTGTTAACGAACCTGCCAGCCAATATGACGAAATGCCTGCCCTATTGATGTCAAAAATGAAGACGGATCACATCCCTGGTCACATATTGTAAATAATACCAATACTAAATCACAAAGCCATTTATCTTTATAGCCTTAATATTGCTGGCTGAATATAAAAGACATTTCACTGGTCATAGGAGAAAAAATACTGGTGTTAATGTCCAGTACTGTTTTTTTTAGCAGTAAGAAAATCTGATATATTGACCAATATCGTGTGTATGTACAGTTGAGACCAAAATCTTTTCATTTGCTTGTAAAGACCGTGTATATCAAGACAGTCGGGTTTCCAGTGACTCTTGTAACTCTGAATCATTGAAGCCAACAAGTCAGCAATGCTAATATTTAGTTTAAGTGTCCATTACACTTTGGAAGCTTCTGGTTATATCTTTAACCCTCCTCTCAACAGAATCAGTGTAGCTCAACGAAATTTTTTGACTTGGTTCTTCAGCACAGTCCACGGATTCTTGATGGTGTTTAAGTCAGGACTTTGTTGAGACCGGCCTAAAAACTTAATTCTAGTCTGATTTAGTTTTTTTTTTTTTTTTTTTTACCACTTTTGATGCGTGTTTTGGGTCACTGTCTTGTTGGAACGCCCAACTACATTTGGTGTCAACTTTCTGGCTGATGATTTTAGGTTTTCCTGAAGAATGTGGAGGTAATCCTTATTCTTCCTTATTCCATTCACTCTGGCACCAAAACAGCCTCAGAGCATAATACTGCCACCACCATGCTTGACAGTAGGTTTGGTATTTTGGGGGTTAAGGGCTTCTTTTCTTCTCTAAACATATACCTGGTTATTGTGGTCAAATAGCTCCATTTTTTGTGTTAGTTATATTGAAAAGAATGGGGTTCATTGTTTATTAACTTTCCAGCATTCTACTCTGCACCACCGCCTGCTCAGCTGTGATACATGCTCTGTTACATGAGCTGCATACAGTCCTGAGAGAATTGTAGACCACGGAGTCATAGCCACTCTGCTGGGCAAAATATGTGGTGACATTTTTTTTAAATGACCCCATCACACTTTTTCCTACATTATGTTCTGTAAGAAAGTTTTCACTGATACTAATATATTTGTAACAGGCTGATATCACCTGATAATATCATCCTACCAACATATCAGTCAGGCTCTGTGTAGCAGCTGTAGTTTACGAGTCTTGACATTGGTGGGACATGAACTGCTACATCTCTGCTTTTTCTACAAGTCCTCATACTAAACACACAAGATGTTGGACGCGGCAACAAAGGGGACAAATCAAGTGTCAGAGCAGCCACTTCCTTGCAAATCTTAAGGATCTTGTGATAACCAGAAAGTTCAACTGAAATGAAGAGCCAGAGAAAATTGATTAAAAAACTGAGATCACTGGCAAACTTCAAAAGCTCAGCGACACGTCCCCTCAGAGCAGGAGGCAGTAAAGTTCAAGCACAATGGATTCATTCACAGTCTGGGGCAGATAGGTGACTACAGACAGTGAATACTAATACTGAGCTACCAGCAGGCTTACAGTGGCAGCAGAAGATGTAGCACAGCCTGTTTCTGAATAGCTGAAGCTTTCTTTTTATTCCTAAATATAGCAAAAGGTTGTCTGTTGTGTGGGCACAAAATGAGAATCCAGAAGGAGACACAGAGACAGGCAGGTTAATGGAACTCACTGTGGATGAATAACATGAGCTGCAGGGTTCTGGGAAGTAAAAATCCAATACGAGGCCAACAAATGATAATTCAACATAAGAAAATGAACCACAGGAGTACAAAAACAGAAACCAAAGCTCAGGGAACAACACAGAGACACAAGGAGGCAGGAGAGCAAATGCACTAACAAGGTATTGAGGGAGAAACACAAGGTAACTGGGAAAAGGTGGAAAAAATCAGGAATGACAGGAGCAGAAACAAGACAGAGATGGAAACTAAAATCAACACAAGAGAAGTAACAACAAAACAGACTGGAAGCACAACAAGAAACAGAAGAAAAACAAGAGACATGAGAGGGACCACAACAGCTTTCACATCTTTGCTGAGTTTATATCACTCGCTACTAGTGAATTCAAAGCACTTTTTCATTTAGAGTTTGATGTTTTAGTCATGCAAAATGTTGTGGAGCTGCATCAAATACTGGAGAATGCTTGATTGTGTTTTTGCTTTTAAACTGTCTGCAGAAATGATACCAATGAGAACACAATAAGATCACCAGGAAGTCAGTCCACCAGAAAATCCAAAGATCGTGCCATTTGGGTGTAAAAACCGTTTCCACATGTGGTTGATTTTGTGCTAACAAGGATTATTCAGGTTGTGTTTTCAGGCCTCAAGACTCGTCTCTTTCATCTTTTCTTTTGCCATTTCAAAATGATAATTTATTTTGAGCTTTTTCATGTAAAAGGTAGGCACGTCTTAGGGACAGTGCTCCCTGCTATAAAGAGATAAGAGCAGTTTTTCTCTCCAAACATAATACAAGGTGCCAACAAAGGCTTAAATAATCCAAAAATAAATAACAGTCAAAACGGAAATGCTTAATTGTACTAAAGTAAACATCATTGGACCTGCTAGTGTCTGCAAAAATTCTAATAAAATGCTTCAAAATATAAATACAGACTAAAATGTTAGAAATCTTCATAATACTTGTAACCAATCACTACCAAACAAGTGCCTAAAATAAGGTCTATGATATATAAAAGCGTATTTATTCCTCTAAATCATGTGAAGTTTAATTTTCTTGTGATCAGTCTGTTATCAAAACCCTTCTAAATCCTCGTAGATTTTCCGTCTGCGTTGCTTTCTTGTTTTTCTTAAGGTTATTTCTGATTTTCCATATCTCTATAAATACACGTTGACAGTGTAAATAAATGAACAATTTAAAGAAACTGTGTTTCCATTTCAGGTAAAACCACTTTTTTATCTGATGGGGTTTGAAAGATAAAGGCCAGAGGGAAGAAATACTCAGTAATAACCAGAAATGAAAAATGATCTTTTGTTGTGAGGGAGAATGAAACATCTGAGGTTTCATGATGCAGCTGTGCTCAGCAGGTTTGCTTTGATACTGAATTCCATGAGAAACTAATCAACCTCAAGGGTTTGCTGATATTATACTTTCATTATCATTTTCAGCTCCAGTTTCTCCTGAGGCCTCATTGGTGTATTAATGACCACACAGTAGTATTGCATGTCATGAATTACACAACCCACCTACAGGACTTCAAAACACGAAGGTCACAGGCTTCCAATCGACTGCACACATTTGCATTGAATCTATTTTAACTCCAACAGGGGTTACAACACGTATGCTCAGTTTTCAGCCCCCACATCTCTGTACACAATCCTTTGTTTTCCATAGGATCATAAAGAAAGCCTTGGTGACACAGCATGCAGAAACAACACAACACACAACAATACAGTGTAGCAAAAAAACTAAAAAAAAACACAGCTAGATGAAGTGTAATACATCAGGATGCAAAGAAAACACATAATGCAATGAAAGAGCAATGCAAAACAAAAAATCTGCAAAACTGCAAAAAAAAAATCCTAAATAAACTATACAGTGTGACATAATGTAAAACTACAGTGTAGTTACTGAGCCTATATACACACCCAGCTACAATAGAACTAGGACTGCTTTCTCCATCAACACTATAATACTGCTAAATTATGGTAATAATGACAACACTAAAGGTTCACTGTGGAGTTTTTGGCTTTTTGTCTTGTTTTGTTGATGCAATACAGAGTCCTGCTGAAGGTTTCACACCATTTAACTGATCAATAGTAGGAAGACTGCCAGCAAGTAAACATGAATGTGAACCATACACTGTATAATAAAGATGGACGTAGCTAACATGACGCCACCTGTTGGTTTCTGCACTGAGAAAATGAAGCCCGGATTTTACTACTTCCTGGCTGCCGTCTTGGATTTTTGGAGCCAGAGACAAATAAAGATTCTCAGGTGGCCAAGGCGGAGAGCAGCGATTGGTCAGACTGACTTAGAGCCGAAGACTCTGTCCCGCCCACATTTACCTGCTTCTGCTGTTTACCGACACTGCTGCTAACAACACTGCACACATTAAATCTGACACTAAAGTTGTATATAGAGTGCATTAAAAGTGGCACCAATAAGAAACTAAACATTTACATATCGAGTCCTTTCAGTGTCTGCTGGTAGAATCAGCTGAAGGTAGAAAACTGGTTAAAACAAGCCAACGGGCAGAAAAACTGTCTGTGGAAAATGTTCTGCTGTTCCACCGATAAATAAACCAACAGTTATTATATCAGAATTTAATCCAAATGAGGAGAACAGAGTTTAACAGACAACCTGTCAATCATTCCAGACCAGACTGTCAATCAAGTAGCCCCGCCCCCTGACTTTGCAAAATTGAAATCTTTATATAAAATTCAATATTGATTTATTTTCAGATCGGACACCTGATCTCTCATTTTGACCATGAAAACTAACAAACAAAAAATCCTGAGCCGCAGCAGTCTATCAAATTTTAGTTTTTCCGTGTAGAATTGGGGTCTATGGAGCTTTTTGGAGCCAGCATCTGGACACTTCTGGGTAGGCTTCATTTTTGGAGCCAGGCACTACGTCCAACTTTATTATACAGTCTGTGATGTGAACACAAGATTTAAAAGGAAACGCATTCAACACATTTGTCAGACCTCAAGGAGAAATGGGATTTAATAATAGAGATAACAAACATCACTCTCCAACATCAGATTTTGTCCCAGGGACACTAAATTTATACATAACTGCTGTTTGCCTTTAGGAAGGACTCGGCTGTCTCCTACTTGTCAATAAAACATATCTTACAGTCATCTCTGCTGCCAACCTTCTGCTAACACTGACATCTGCTCTTTCCAGAGAATGAAGGAAAGCCACACAGCAGGATGAAAGTCTCGGTATATAAGAATGGAAGCTTCCCTCTGAGTTCAAGAAACAATGACAAGCACCAGCAGCCAGATGATGTGAGAAACATCAATATCTAGAAATGCTGCTCCCAGTGGATGGACTATAAAGGTTTAGACATTCTCACCTGTACTGGCATGGCCCACAGGTTGGGACAGAGGAAGAAAAACCACATGAGCTGGTTGGTATCTATGGCGACCAGGTTGCAGATCTGGGCAACGGTTAACTCGCCCATCGACATGTTGGAGGTGCACAGACGCATGATCTTGTTGTAGATTTTTGTCTGGGGAGAAAAGCAAATACAACGAAGGCTTTCACACACCAAAATCAATAGATGAAATAATCATTAATTTCTTCAAACTGATCGATATGAACAATGGTTTAAACACAGAGGTGCTTCCTTCGAGGGAGGGATTTAAACTTCTGACCAACATTCAGCGTCGATGAACCAGCATCCTCAGATTTGCTTCACTGAAAATCTCAAGATGTTTTTTCTAACATTCATCCTCTAAACCCCCAAACCAACTGGTGGGTTTGAAAGTCATGTTGTTTTATAGAAAATGCAAAAATTATACTATTTTATCAGCCAGAGACAGTAAAAAAAACATATACATATAAAATAAAAATCATCAGATTTTCAACTTTCTGACAGTCTATAAACAAATTTTCTGTGATGTGCTGGTTTGCCCATTAAATTATCCAAATCTAAGCTTAAATTGTGAAATTTTATCAAAAACATTTGGTTTGTTTAATTAATTCATGTAATTTTTTTAGTATTTTTTTGTGCCTTATTTAAAAATAGTCAAAAAATGAATCATTTGTTCAATCCAGATTCTGTAAAATAAATAAAAATGGATGCTTCTTGTCACAGCTAAGATGCTATAAATGACTTAGTTGTGACAAACAATCCTGCAACAAAAATATAAGAACGTTGTAGCTGAACTGCAGGCTGTGTACACAGACAGAGAGGAGACGAGTACAGAAACAAATCTTTTTTTTTGTCAAATATATACAATGTATCGAGTCAACATATTTTACAGATAAATAACACCTGTGGGCACTTGAAAAAAGTTCTACATGTTGATTTCAGTTTCTTGCATTTTTAAAAAAATAAATAATT
The DNA here is from genome assembly GCF_022539595.1 of Amphiprion ocellaris. Taxonomy (NCBI): domain Eukaryota; kingdom Metazoa; phylum Chordata; class Actinopteri; family Pomacentridae; genus Amphiprion; species Amphiprion ocellaris. The sequence goes on from NC_072768.1 coordinate 7,640,572, forward strand.
AAAGAAATCTAACTTTTTATGATTTATGGCATTTTAACTGTCATAATGCACAGAAGGATTTTTTTTTTTTTTTTTTTGCTGTTTCTCATTTTAGCCATGGTTGTGTTGTTTCCATAGAGGGGCAGGACTTTATATTGCAGTAAAAATGAGGTCACAGTGAGAAAAAATGTAACCGGAGCAACAAACCTCAGTAATTGCTTGGAATTCAGAAGGTTAAACACAGGTTAGACTACTCTCAGATTCAGAAAACATTAGTCAGATCATACAGTTAGTCAGCTATTGATGTTGTCCAAATGTGTGAATAATAAATAAAACCAAACTATTATGAACATTTGTAACTGATTTGGCAACATTTCACACGTAACTTTTAGTGTGATTTGGAGATTTTACCTGTATGGCCCCACGCAGGTTGATGCCTGTTTCAATGGCCACATAGTAGGAGGCCTGGAGGAAGGTCCTCTGCAGGAGCAGGGCGAAGAAGAGCAGCACAGCCAAGACATACGCATTCTCCAGAAACTCCTTGGAGGAAATGAAATAGATACCGAGCAGCCTCATCTGGAATTGCAGGAACATGGGAGAAGCAGAGATATCGACTGGTTCATCATTGTTAGGCAGGAAGGTCACACAGACTGACCTCTTTGGGATTGGATTTGACTTGAAGAGTGTCTGTCAATAACGAATTTCTACTAAAACTGCTGCTGCGTATCGCTTCAAACCTCTGTTTAAAATGCATCGTTCCCATTTCAGTTAATCTGAAATGAAGTGCAGCCTCCAGACACACAGCCGATATGTGGATGTGAGCTGGAAACCCAAGAAGAATGAGGTTCAGTTATAGCAGATGGACACGGTATCTCCCTCAAAGATTAATTAATTCTGCAGCATGGGGGGTAGATGGTTCTCCCAGGAGGGATCACAGATTATTGATTAGAAATGTGCCTCAACGCTGCTGTGACTCATCCTTCAAATTTCTCTTGGCTTATTTCTTTTCTCTGAACCAAAACATGTTTCAAACTCTCTCATTGCCTCACATCTTACAAAGTGGTCTATTTTTTAGTCCCATTTTTATTTTTTTGACATGTGCCGTAGGTGTTTTTAGCATTCTCATATTAACTTTCCACTGCATCGCTTGGATGTGGCTTTCAAACAAATAACTGAGGAGTTATTCTGACAGATGGATGCCTGAGTGGCCATCTGCCCTGCGTGGAATCTAAGAAACTGAGATAGCTCCAGCAGCAATAAGTCTCATAAATATTTCAGGAGGCTTAAATTAGCACACCGTCGGGCAGGTGTACCGGGGGCATCATAAATGTCTCACCACACCGTGACCTTTGAGAGGGAATAGGAAGCCATGAGATGAATCTGTCTTGTCTTTTCTGAAGCTGTTTCTCAGTCATCATTTGAATTCTAAGAAATCACAATAAAAACTTGAACTGAAGGGGTTTTTTTCTGTGCTTTTGAACATATCTTAAGATCTTTTTCAAACATTAAAAAGACCCTTTGGATACATTTCCATAAAGCAAAATCGCCCCTCACCGGCTGCTGAATGGTGCGATTGTCTTTGCTGATGTGGTGGACGATGCCAGAGATGCACAGAGGACCGGCGAAGCCCAGCAGGTCGGCCAAAAAGCGGAATGTGATGCTGAGGATAAGAGGTCTGCCGAATGCTTTTCTCAAGGCCTGCCAGATCCACTTTGGACCCTGGGGTGCTGTGCCCTGAGGCCTCTGAAAGGAGATAAAAACAGAAGAAAAGGTGGAAAATATGAGCATGCTGAGTGAATACACTGAGTGTCATTTACTGGATAGAGATAATCTGCAGAGGCTGATGAACAATTATGACCTCTTTTAAAGGATTTGGGTTGTTCAAAATCTAAATTACAAACATTAATCAGCAGCTATCAGAGACACATTGTTCCATTAGTGTAATAAAGATAGCTGTTGGTGAAGAGAGGTCTTTTTAGTCAGACTACAGTGGCAGTTCTCAGAGGAGTAAAACTGGCAGCACAACAAAAGGAATAGAAACTAGGTTAGACAATGAAGGGCTTCTAACAGCAAGCAGAGAAAATAAGTGCATGAATACAAAAGCTGAATCAACACTTGAGAGTTGATGCAGAAACCAGTGAAATGAGGTCAGATTCAAGGCGCTCATCCCCTCCACTGCTGCTGCTGGGATGTGGTGATTAACTTCAAGTTTTCAGAGTGGACCTCATATCTATCTATCTATCTATCTATCTATCTATCTATCTATCTATCTATCTATCTATCTATCTATCTATCTATCTATCTATCTATCTATCTATCTATCTATCTATCTATCTATCTATCTATCTATCTATCTATCTATCTATCTATCTATCTATCTATCTATCTATCTATCTCTCTCTCTATATATATATATATATAGAGATAGATAGATAGATAGATAGATAGATAGATATAGATAGATATATATAGATATAGATATAGATATATAGATATAATGCTGGGAACCATGTCAGTGATCCAGAGGATTAAACAGCAGGTTAAAAACTGTCTACAGTTACTTCAATGACATTTGAAGACATTAATCATCACTTCAAACCCAACAACGGGTTTAAAAGGCGTGTTAGCGCTTATAAAAAATGAAAAAATTATAATTTATTATAGCCAGAAACTGTAAACAAAAAAAAAAAAAAAAGAACAATAACATTGAATTGCTCATCTGTGATGTGCTTTTCTGTTGAAAAACCAAACCAGACCTGAGCATCAAATTGTTAAATTTCATTAAAATCACTTGGGTCAATATATAATTGAATATCATTCTATTCTCATTTAAAATATTGCCAAAAATAAGTTTTTTACACGCCCCTAATTTTAGCAAATCCAAACAAATTCTACTTTCTTCAACGCAACTGAGAAGTCATTAGTATTGAAACTGCAACCAAGACTCGTGAGAAAAATTCAGGGACTGTTCAGTTGAATTGCAGGCAGTGTTTACACAGAGCAGATAGGAGACAAGTGTGCAAACAAATTCAAAATGTAAGTGATAAAATATCTAAAGTCTATAGATAGTCTATAGATCTGCCTTTTTATCCAATGTTAGTAACACTTGTGGGAACTTTGAAAAAATATTGCACATGTTAACTACATTTTTCCATGTTAATTTCAATAAATAAATAATCAGATGTATTTATTTAATACAGTTTTAATGATTTATCATAGTTTAACTTTTTAATACTGCACAAAATACATTAAGAAGTCTTTTCTGCTCCTAGCCATGGTCTTGCTGTTTCCATAGAGGTGCAGAACTTTACATTGCAGTGAAAAATGAATCCACAGTGAGTAAAAATGTGACAGAAAGAGCAAATACTTGTGTGATTTGATATATTAGATATCTTGATGTGGTAAAAAAAAAAAATCCTAAACATCAATCTGAACTGAGCAGTTTCTTTAATTCTAATGCATATTGAGGGTTATTTTTTCTCAAGCATCCTTGGGCAGATTGTTTTTTCTTTTTCGATGATTTATGACACTGTAAAGTTATAAAACTGCACAGAAGACATTTATGAGTTCTCTCTACTCGTAGTCGATGGTGATGTGTTTCCATAGAGGTACAGGATTTTATATTACAGTGAAAAATGAGGCCACAGTCTGAGCAACAGCCATTCATAAATTACTTAGGGTTCAGAGGGTTAAACAGATTTCTAAAGGAACAAACAATAACAATGTCTCAAACAACATGGCAGCTTGGTTCAGTGAGTCCATCAGCAACGATCAGAGGGAAACATCTGGACCGTCACGGTGCAGTAAACAGTCCCAGAGCATTTCGTGCATCTGTGTCTGTATGTGTACATTTCTCTGCGAACACGCCTGCGTCACGGACAGAACAGACGTGACCGACATCATGAGTCCGTCTTTCCATTGAACCTCGGCATCCATGTGCGCATCACACACACAGCCTTTTCTTTCTACCTTGGGTTCAAACAACCAGGAAGGGGGACGTTTCATTCTCACACACTCTGAGTGGAACCAGCTTCCCATGAAGTGCAGTGCTTTCACCCCCGCAGGGGTCAGGATGTCGCCTCATTCACAGTAGAATGGGAACGACCCGGCGCCTCTGGGCCCTCCTCCACCGCCGCCACCCTTCCCCACAGCTCCACTGGGACCCCTCGGTCTCTCTCATCCCTCACTCCTGCCGGAAGGAAGCAGGGGTTGCGTTCACACCGGACGCACACGCAGCAGTGACGAATCTCAGATGACCTTCCAAACACTGGAAAACAATGACCCTGCAGAGGAGGCCCTTCACCTCTGACCCCGGACACGTGCTCGGACTGAGAAGTTGAATAAAATGCAACGAGGAGACATCCTCAGCTTGGACGTGCATTAAAAAGACTGCAAGACAGCTGCCTCAAGGCAAGAGCAGGAAGAAAAACACAGCCTGTTTAAGTCTCAACCAAACGTATCACATTGTTATGTGACGATGATCAGCATATGTTTGTCTGTCCATTAGTCTGTCTGTGTGCAACAGTACCCAAGAATGGACTAACGGATTTGGATGAAATCTTCAGGGAAGGTCAGAAATGACACAAGGACCACCTGATTAGATTTTGGCAGTGATGTGGCTTATAGTCTGGATCCACGGATTTGTTAAAGATTTCTGTATCATTGCAAGATAGTGGCACGACATAACTATGACAACAAGTGAACACTACGTCAGCTGCCTGCTGACGATCACATGATTGCGATCCTTCTACAAATCCACTGCTACAGACTTACCGGGACTTATCAGTAGGAAATCATACGACGCCTGACAGCCTTGGAGGAGTACTGCGCTCTCTGTGTGCTTTTCTTTTTATTATTGTCATCATATCATACATTCATTCGAATTCTAGGGATTTTCAAGGATTGGAAGGTTGGAAGTATTTTTGTATTTAGCTACATCAGGGAGAAAATTACTTGCATAATTACAGAATGCTGTAATGCAAACGCTCTATATGTATGTCTGAATTTTCATTTGTGTCTTTGCTTATAATGTACATAAATGACCTCTACGTCAATATATGTTCAATGTTAAATTAAGGTTGATTGACAAATAAAAGAGGACTTTAGAAAAGCCTGAGCATGTGTATATGCAGTAAATGCAAGCTTGTGTCAGAGTGGCATTTGAGTGTTTACCCCACTGAGCAATCCAATCTATGACGTCTGAATAAAGTTTAATGTTCCCAGTTCAGCCAGAGCTGAGTCATCACAGGAAAGAGATTAAAATAGTTTTTTTATTGTTTGTTTTTATGAGAGCAGCACTATTTAAAAAATAACATTTTATAGGATTCCCAGATCACTTCATGTACATGTCAGACTGACCTCAACATCTTCAAAAAAAGATGGTTATGCTAACAAATGGTCTAAAATAATTAAATAAAGTGAAGTGATGCCATAAACACGCTGCTTCCTAAGCTCTTACATAAATACGTAAAGCCGATTTTGTGTCTGAGTGGAAGATCCAAGCAGATCCCTTGAAGATAATCATCAAATTCAAACAGTGACACCAGTTTTCTGCTGATTTGTAATCTGCCCAAAGATACTTGTTAAAAATAACCCTAAATGTGCACACAGTTGCTTTATTCTCTGCATAGAAGTTGTATAAAATAATGAACTCACACTCAGAATTTTGGCTGTTATTACATAAAAAGCACGTAATATTTACTTGTAAAACCACATACTGGTTGAATGAATGTGTTTCATGCTTCTGCATACTGGTCGACGGTTTGAGGTGGTTCAAGAACTCGACAACAATCCCAGTTCTGTTCACCAGAACTTGGACTCACCTTCTGGTCTTCGAAGGCCTTGCGTAGCTTGATGTAGTTGGTGAGCGCTCTCATGGCGATGGGCAGTTTGCCGATGACCTTCAGGTCGATGGGTCGCCTGTGAGCCGAGGTAATGAAGGTGTTCATCCACCAGTAGGTGGCTTTGGACAGCAGGTTGACGAAGGGCTGCAGGAAACGAACGCCGAGGTCTTGGAGGTCTTCGGGGGGCTTCACTTCTGTCGGGTTGGCAAAACACATGTAGCGCTGTCGGCAGAAACAAAAGGAGTTAGATTTATTGCTCAAATCTGTGACCTGGACACTGGAGCTGATGAAAACATTACAAAACCACAGATTAGACATTCAGTGAAACAGAAACATCAGCTCCTCTATTGAGATAATGATTATAATTTTAAACATGCTGCATATGAAACATACATCACAGTGGCAGTAGAACATGTCTTATCAGAGGGCTTAATTACAGCTGCTGCTTCTTTATTGTGCATTAATTACAGCTTGTCTGATATTGCTATGGCAATGACTCTTAGTGAAGCTGAGCGGTCTTTATGGGTGTTCTAACATCAAAATAACTATAGGCTTTGAAAGCAACAGAAGTCAACAGAACAGAATATAACAGACATGGTGCAGGGAAACGTAACTTCACAAAGTGCTCTATGAGGACAAAGTTTATAATAGAGCCAGCAGGAAGAAAAAAGGTGTTTTTAGTGGAAACTAGGTTAGTGAGTGGCAGATGAGAACATCCAAACACTGTTTATAAAACCATAAATTCACAGAAATAATGCTTGGTCCTTTAAGATTCTGTTTTCATGGTTTTGTCTGAAAACAGGTCGAGATTAGAAATGATTATTATGCAACTATATTTCGCAAATTCATGTTTTTCATTAGACGAACTAGTACTTTTTGGTGATGGCAGCTACTCAAAACCAAGTCAGAGGAGCAGGTGAGATCATTATTAAAAATTAGTTTCAAACATTTAACAATGCAATACAAGAAATGGAGCTCCAGTAGTTTGAATACAGAGCATGATGGAGAATCGCTGTATCTGCTGTTCATACAGAGGACTTTGATTCAATAACAGATGTGGGCTCAGTGCCAGAGGTTAACAGAGACAAGCAGACTGTAAATTGTCCAGAGGAAAAAGACTGAAAAGTGTCTGACATTTTCTCTGCTGTTTTCAGAAAGGGTCTGAAAATGTCAAAAGCTGAATAATCAGAAGATAGGACCACAATCGTTTTGTTGTACGATCAAGAAAATACAGCTAGAAACATGATGAAATATATTTATAACCACATTTCTGTCACATTTTAGTCTGATGCATCTTTGAACCACATACCAGCCAGATTTCAGCCAAAAGGGTCTTATAGTCTGGTTCATAAAGCTCAGAGGATCTGGTCTTTCAGCCTTCCTAGTACGACTCTCATTGGTTTGGTTTCGTACCATTTTTGTTACATTTTCTTTAAGAAGTTTTAGTTTTTGTTACTTTAGGATGCTTTTTTTTTGCTAGGTCTGTCTGCTGGTCGATGATTGTGGTGACCTCAGTAACTATGGAACTGCAAGAAATTTTTCATCTTGTGCAATTATCAGGTCGAAATTTCCATTTGTTCAGCATTTTGGTTTATTACCAAAGACCTGAACCCTAACTATCAATTAGCCCCAGCTGTGCTTTGTATTTAGTCCTAAACTAGCTACAGTGGTGAACATGGTAACAACATGGATGCATTAAGGAGAACTGGACACCTGACTCAATGAAAAGATGGCATCTGTTTTTCTGGCAGATAAGCCATAAAGCTATTTCTAGCTTCCAGGTTTGCCTCACGTTCCAGTCAGACAATTTTAACACGAATGGCAAGACTGAGACCATTTCTCCCACTGGGCTAGTAGAGAAACTGATATCTCATTTTGTTTTGTTTTTCTGCTTGGCAAAATTGTTTGAAGCCAAATAATGCATTTTTTGGTCACTTATTTTCATCATTCACCTATAGAGGCATGAGTGTCACGTCAAAATACACCATGAGCATTTCAGATATTAAAAAACATTATCTAGAATAGTTGTTACAAGTTATGCTTTTGTAAATATTGATATAGGGTTAGGATGCAGTCCTGTAATGGGTTTCACTATCGGCTGCTTAGGGACTCTTTTCAAATGGCTATTGAGGTTTCACAAGTGCAAAACTGCCATGGATTAAAAAATAAAATCATAATAGAAAGAGTAAAAGCTGACCTTATTGCAGTTGAAAGGGGTCAGTAGTTTTACAGTAGACTCTTTTGTTATGGTGGTCTATGGGTAAAATGCTTTCTGAGCTGTAGGTGATTTTTCTATTGAAAAACCACAAATGACCACCAGGAAAATTTGTCATCAATGTTGAGTGGCATCACCATACCCAGCGCTGATAACACATCTATTATGATTATCATTCTAAGCACCGTCTTTGGATTCTTGCTTCTTTGTTTCTTTGTAAACATGTCATTCAGAAGGATTGTCTCTGTACTCAGACTGTGTTCTATCTTGACAGCAATGACAGCTGCCTGAGTGGCGTCACCACATCACATGCTCCAATATAAACATTAGCTTGTTGACAGCTTTAAAAAACCAGCAGCATCGCTGCATCCAACCTATTTTTAACTCATGCTGGGCAGCTTCACTGATCGCTGACCACTGGAGCTATGTGGGTTTAAGGCTGAAAGAAGTCGAGGTGACTAAAGGCTTAAAACAAACTATAATCAGATGACTACACACACCAACACACACACACTCACCCTGCCCAGGATGACATTGATCTCTACAGCTAGTAGGAGTCCATAGAGCAGCACCAGCAGTCCAGTGATGCAGTAGCGGAGCTGCCTGGGGCCGATGCCGTGCTCGGTGTATTTGGCAAACTTGATGGTCTTCATGATGAAGGCCAGAACCCAGTAGATGAGCAGAGCTGAGGAAATGAAGCACGGATCAGTGGCACGTAGCAAGTCACCAGGCAAATAGAAAGGATAAATACCCAACTGTGGACTTCCATTAGAGCTGGAATCTAAATTAAATGTCGTCACGTTACCAGAGTTTCCAGATATTTACTATTTGCAGTCCGTGACACAATTCATACATGTAGTAGCTGTGGAAACGCTGATGGTGTCATTTCTTTACTGAGCAATTTCACTTGTGGAGGCAAAATTCACTTCAGTGGCTTTAATGAGGAATAGAAACTCATTGAATTCATTGCGGTGGAGTTAGGAACAGACGACCAATCACAAACATGGACACGTCTACCAGCATCAGAGTGGCATAATGTGCAAGCAAGGAAAAAACTACTCTATAACAGAAACACAAAGATTTTAATGGCTACACCGTTAGCCATTAGCAGGACTAGGGTTGCCACCTTTCAGAAATGAAAATAAAGGACGCCCACCACGGTCCTCGGGGCCACAGTTCAGTAAAGTTGGAAAGATATTCACAGATTCGGAATTCCAGCATCAATAACTCATTAGATATATGTTGTGAAAACATAAACGGTGCCTCTTTCCCATCATTGTAAGGCAGACAATGTGCTCCAAGCCGAGTTTTATCAAAAGTAGCTGTCTTTCAAGTTGCAGGAATAACATTGGTGTCAACAGGAGCCAGTTGAAGGCTGCAGTGATTCTGGTGACACTACAGAGTACAAGATTTAGGTTATTGAATATTTGTGTCTCTCTTCGCTGTTGCAGTGGTTTTGCAGACAGACGTCACTCAGCCGGCTGCACATAGACATCAATGTTATTTGTGCAGCTTGAAAGACAGCTACTTTTGATAAAACTGGCCTTGTAGCACATTGTCTACCTTACAACGATGGGAAAGAGGCATTGTTTATGTTTTGACAACCTATATCTAACGAGTTACTGATGTCAGAAGTCTGAATCTGTGAATATCTTTCCAACTTTACCGAACTTGGGGCCACTACCACCTAAGGAGTGATATATTTAATTTTGAAAAAAGCATTTAGCCATACTTAAAGCTTTAAGTGCTTTATTAACACGAAACTAAGAGTTTTGTATTGTTTTATGATCACAGGTTCTGCCTGAACAGAAGTGGCATCATTTTAAACTATGAAACCATACTAATGAAATAAAATGTAATGACCAACCAGTGAGCAATACTGGATTCTGCAAAAACATAACAACTCAATGCAGAATACTGGACAAAGAAATTCTCTACAGACATTTTTTTTCATCTAAATGTAAATCTTATCTTAACACAGTTAATGTATTAACTTATTTATGTGTGTATGCATGTATTTATTGATTTATTTAGTACTGTTAGCATATCAGAGTTCTGAGTGAGTTTTTCTTAAGATAGGCAAAGGTCATTTATTGATTACATATAGGCTATTACATAAATGTTTACTAAAAACAAAAAAGCACAAAAAAAAAAAATTCTTAAGCATTTATTGAATCACTAAAACTGTGTAGAGTCTAGGACCACATCAGCATGATTATAAGCATCCTGTGGTAAATTCACAACCAGATACTAATGTCCCTTACCGTATGGACTTCAGGAGATGATTGGATGATGATAAACTGTGATCTGCTGGTTGGGTTCTCTCTGTTCTCATGTTTCTTACATGTTGGTCTCCTGATGCTGCCTTACTTCAGCCAGTCCATGAGCAACAGAAAACACAGTTTGCCTTGTTATCATTGCCAGGGGTTCGAGTCTTCCCACTCACGTCGGTTCATTTGCAAACGTTTTTGCTTCTGTGGACGTGGTTGAGTTTCGGGTGGAGACATTTTTAAACACGAGGGTGCAGCGTGATCTGCTGGACCTCGCATCGGGTCCTCGCTACATGGGTCCTACGAAGTTTATTATTGGCTGCCCTTAGTATTTCCTGTGTTTTATTTTGTTCCTTATGCAGTTTGGATGAGTGTGTGACAGACGTGTACGGGGCGTTTATGAAAATACGGAACAATTAATTGTCAAATAAAGGACGATTCCGCATTTTAAGGGACGGGTGGCAACCCTAAGCACGACCGTCAGACCGCCAGGATTGTTTTTATTGAATACTAAATAAATTCAGGCGTCAAGGGGTTAATTTCCAGTGTTAGTAACAGCTGTGGACACAAAACATTATCTTCTTTTTTTTCCTTTTCTTCTGTCATCCTCCCCGAAAACATCGCCAGTAACGCTTCACAATATGTGTCTAGTCAGTCTTTGGTGTAGCAGCTTAAGGTCAACAACTATAACCCAGCAAATAGCTGCTAATTCACTTGTTTTTGTTCCAAGCGTATTATTTGAGAGCGCCACACCGTATCAGTCGAGCAGCTTTATTGCAAATATTAAGAGACCACTTGTGAAAAAATAAAAGATTTAATTGAAGGGCTTCACTGCTGGTTGACAGAGAAAATAGAGCCATCATCCCCGCTCTGCAGCAGAATCACATGCAGTGTTTCTTTCTCTGTAATGAAGAACGTCTATAGCGTGATGATACTATCACTGTGAGGGTCAACAGCAGAGTCTCAATTTAGAAGATTCATTTCTGTCTGCCTGTGATATGGAAGCATCAAAGCCCAGGGCGGCTCGCTGCCTTGATGGGTGAAATATCATGAGCTGCACACAGATGAGTTAATGATGCATGAAGGGAGGGAAAACTGCAAGAACACTTAAAGAGCAGCAACAGGGTGATCGTTCCACCAGGAAACGTGGGCGTTATATGATGACAACCAATGGACGAAGGTGAAGGGTGACATTAATCTATTTATCACGAGACATTATTGACTGAACCACTGAACCCTAGTTTCTAAGTGATTCAGCTTCTGTCACATTTTTACTCACTGTGGACTAATTTCTCCCTGCAATATAAAGTCCTGCACCTCTATGGAAATAGTACAACCATGGCTAGAAGTACAGAGAACTAGTATGACACAGTTAAAATGCAAGAAATCATAAGAAAATCAAAGATAAGTTGAATTTCTTTGATTGTTTATGGTACAAAATAGACATACGACATTTTCTAAGTGCCCCAAAGTGTTACCAATACTGAAAAAATGGCTCCACATGCTGTATATATTTTAGGCTGCTACTTACATTTTTGCTATGTTTGCGTACTTGTCTCCTATCTGCTCTGTGTAAACACACCCTGCAGTTCAGCTGAAACATCCCTGAAGTTTCATCTTGTAACTGCTGGCCACAGATGAGTCACGAACTGTTTTTAGGTTATGCAGAGGAGTGCAGAATTGTTGTTTTTTTTAGTTTTGACAAACTTTTTAAATTTAAGGCACAATTTTAAGCTTTGATTTGGTTAGTTGATCTGAAGGAACTGTAGGGCCACATGATTAGTTCCCATATTGTGCCAAAGCTGAAAATTCAACATTTTTTTCTCTTTTTACAATTTTTGGCTCTGATAAATGGTGTAAATTGGGTGATGTTTTAAAGATAATACACCATTCAAACCTTCCAGCAGGTTTTGGCACAGATCGTAACGTACTCAACCGGATATCTTTGCAGTTGTAATGTTCACCCACTGTGCAGGCTGTGCTGATCTTTCACCTGAAACTCATTTTCTTATTCATTAATATCTACCCAGAGTGGAACAATTACACTGCATGACATTGGCCTCAATCATTTCGCAGTCCTATCTGAAGATAATGAACCGTTCATGTGTAAATGGCAGCACTGACCCTATCAGGGGTTTTATCATTATATCAACCTAAAGACTGGAATTTTAATCAGCTGTTGTTCTGAATTAAAAGTTCCAAGAGTTAACAAGATTAGCTTTTATACTACAAACGTTGATTAATCCTGGCTTCACAAACCCCAAACACAATTCAGTAATATCTTCACTACACCTAATCAGATTTTAATGCTACAAAAGGCTCTGGATTTGTTCAAAACCTTGACTGAGTAGGATGTTCGAGTGTAGCTACCCAGAGAAGAGAGTTTCTAGAAAAGACACGGTTGTTTTCAGTAAACATTTCATGAATAAATGAAGACTAATGAAGAAGAAATCATACAAAGGGCAGCTGAATTCAAGAATGCTGTACCTAGTAGTAGTTTGGGGAAGTTGGAGGTCTCGATGTTATGATAGTAGACGATAGAGGTGATGCCGGCCATGAAGGCCAGACCTGCAGGCATGTACAGGTGAAGGTGGAGGGACTGGCTGAACCTGCAAGTGAACATCACACAGGAAAGAGATATGTCAGAGCACGCACAAAATGACCAGGCTGGAGCATCTATAACGTCTCATTTCTTTTGTATGATCTGTATTGTGTTTCTGGTTGCCCATCGGTTCGGCAGGTGCGTCATTAAGCATAAAACTTCACCTTCAAGCTCACACACAGACACAAACAACCATCTCAGGCTCTTCAGCACAGCACTGAAATCAGCGTTAAAAAGCCCGGTAAAGAGGTGAGCAGATGGAGAGCTCTTCTGCTTCCTTCAGGAACAATCACGCTCCCCTTCAGTTTGCACAAAGGGCTGGTCGACAGTAACCCTGAAGGCTGTTACGTACGAACTCACTATATTAGACAACTGGACTTGGAGGCTCCAGACGAAGAAGGAAACAGATAACAAGGAGAAAATAAGGAGCAGAGATGGATTTGCTATCCAGCTGTGGCTCCCTGAGTCTTTATATGTGATTGATTTTTGACATTTAGTGCACCGACGAACTCAGTAGGAAGCAGGATTAGGAAATTAATCTAGATTTAAAGGCCTGATGTGTCAGAATTTATATAAAGCAAAGGTTTCCTGGCTATATTTATGCTGTTGGAAAGAATCTATAGTAATTAAAGGCGTCATCCACTGCAGTTTGTGTTTTCAGTCACTACAGAAGCATTCTGCTGCATTTCTGAGAGTTGTCTCTAAACAATACCATTAGAAATGAACTGCTCTTCTGTTTTTGTTACCTCCTGTTGATTCTTTTGTTGTCTGATTCACTAACAATCTGTGCAGTGGAGCCTCCAGTGCAGTCGAGGGTAAACTCTGCTGCTCATTGACTTGTTTTCAGTTGGCACCGGTTAGAAATGGAGCACATTCTGCTCCTGATGGCTCTGATGGTTCTGTCTATATTGTGCTGGCTGGTGGTGAAGCTGCTGGCAAAGCATCAGAAAGGCTAAACGCTACAACTGGGCTGCATGTGGTCAGTAGCTGCCTTAGTATTTGTCTGTCTGTGGTATATTTCCCCTTCTTTTATCATGGTATGTTATATTACATTTCTACACTAATTATAAGACACATTATATTTGCAGTTGTCAGTGTAGTTCACAGTATATTTTGAATAGGTGGCACTACGTCAGACTGATGTCTACAGCACATGTGGATCAGGATGTGGTCAGTTATTGCTGAAGAAACCCTTGGACGCCCAGATCTTGGTTTGTCTTCCAAGCTGTAGGTTTGTTTGTATTTCTGCAGAGTGTATCCAACAGCCGAAGGGCTGCATCTGCACTTCCTGGCTATCTGGCAGTAGCTGTACCCTTCCTGGCTGATCTTTGGGCTTGTTTCCTGCATTAGGTTCTTTGTTTTAGTCATTTTTGTCTCTGAAGAACTTCCAAATGTGCTGGCTTTATATAGACACGAAGCACGGCAACAAAAAAATGTGTCTTTTAATAAAAAGCACGACCTTCACCAGTGGATCACCGATACCAAAATGACCCAATACTCAAAATTTCTTTTGTATTTTTATGGAACCAATCAATTTTAAGTTTTCAATGGCTTTTTTAGGATTTGTTTAGTATTTTGGCTGTGACTGTACTAAAATAAATTACACTTGAAGACCTAAGAGTGATTCTTAATGCAGTATTTTACAAATGCATGGGGTGTCTGAAAGCTTTTTTCCATCACTGTATATGTCTGTATTTCCCTGTAAAGGTACATTTCCTTGTAATTTGTCTTCTATTCATTCTGGATTTTGGTTCATTATGTTCCGCATTTTTATGCTGAGCCCTTTTTGTTGTTGTTGTGATGGTGTTCTGTTTTCTGAGTTTAATTAAAATAAGAAATAAAATGCTAGTTAAAAGTTGTCTTTATAACAAACTTGTTCAGCTATAGCCTGCAAAAGAAACCCTAGACAGAGCCAAACGCCCACCTAACTGCTGCTAGCTTTAACTAACTTTTGAGCATGAAGTTTTCTTTCATACTCTGAACTACAATTCTGCCAACTGCTTCACTGATTAATCAGATTAGAAGCACTGTTTGTTTGGAGGAAGTTAACAACAGAGACTAAATATCTGATCTTCTGTTAAGAAAAAAAAGTTGAAGTTTATTGCTTAAATTCCATATCCCATACCTAAACTGTCCTCTATGCACAGTTTAGGCAGATATGAAAAAAAATCCTAACACCTATGACGAGCCATCTGACATTAGCAGACAGCAGGTTAATAGAATCAGATCAGAATGTTCCAGACAAATTGGACTTGTATTTATATTATTGCTGTTTACTTAATCAGCTTTAGTCAGTCTCATAAATGACAGAGATGTTATTAGGAAGAGACTGGCCACTTAAAGAACCCTGCATAGAAATCTATTTGAGAATCCTGTGAGGCCAAAGACAGCAGCAGTATGACATGTCCCACCCCACCCCTCAAAAAGCCGGTCTTCTTTGAAACATCTGGAAACATCCAGCTAATCGTGTTGTACCGACCGAAACTGTGCGTGGAAATCGTAAAAGTAGAATCTGTGGGGAAAATGCTTTTTATCCTTATTTAGTGGCAAAGTCAGTACACTTCTAAAGCCATTTTTTTTAAACACATTTGATTGGTGATTCTGTACATACAGTTTATGTCCTGGTGGAGATCAACACTGCAGTTATGGCTTCTTCCCTGTTAACTAGCCAGGAAACTAGTCCAGCTGGAAATAGTCTCTATAAAGTATCGTATCTGCGCTGAAGAATGGTCTGACTGCATTTCATCATCACTCTGCTATATAGGGGAAAAATAACACTCTGCCTTGTTTGCATTTCTTCAAACCAATCTGTTTACTAGGTAATGATAAACCCAGGAGGCAGCAATGGTATCTGCAAGATACTTTTGGGAGGGGGGGTTGTTTTGGTTGAACATTTGCATGAAGGGAGTCTCAATCAAAGAACCAAGCAGGCCCATCTTATTGCGTGATCTAAATTTATCCATAAAAACCTGCCATTTTCAGCAAGGAGGTTGCTGCTTGGAGGTCGTTGTTGTTTCCTGCCATGAAGAAGATTTTAAAAAATGGTTCCATGGAGACAGAAAATAAGGAAAGAAGAAAACTGTGTGAAAAGCGCTGCAGAAAAGGTAGATTTATACTCAACATTTACATTCAATGAGTCAGACTAAGCTTGAAAAAAAAAAAAAAAAGCCCAGTAATGTTACTGAGATGACTGAACCCCTCTCACCAATTTCTCTCCATTATGCAATCCCCACCAAACACCCTGAGGATGTACAACTATACTGGAGCTTCGATGTAAAGAATTTGCATTGATGATTTTTAGTAATCGAGTTTCCCAGGAAATCATGTCAGCCGTAGCAGCAGCAGCTATTTCCAAATGAGCATTATTGAGCAGCTTCTCCATGGAGATAGATGGTGTTGATCAGGTGCTGGTTGCAGTTAATTGCATTCACCTGCCCTCACGGTTAGATAACCGCGTTTGATTAGACCGTAAAAATCACTCAGGAACCGCCTCCAAACAGCAATCAAGAAAACACAGAGCAAAATTCAATCAAGGGGAACACTAAATAAGACACATTTACACCATCTCAATGCTAATTTCTGTATACTGTAAGAAAACAATTGCTGCTAGAGGCCAGTAATCACATCAATAGCATCACGAGATCATGACCTTTAACAAGCAACACATGCAAGTGACTGATATCAGGATGAAGCCGCAGGGTTGGATTATTAGTTTGCTAAACATACCCATCGGAGACGATTCCCTCGGCGATCTCACAGACGAGGATGAAGAGCAGGACGAAGGTGAGGAGCCAGCGCAGGTTGTGTCCAGGAAAGTGGAGCCAGGTGCTGTGGTGGATGTGGACCTTTGAGCTCTGGCTGCCCCAACCTCAAACAGGGAAACGTTAGATTAAAGTTTTGAAAAGCATCAAGTTTTAAATATACAGTCAAGAGCCACTTATCAGCACACAGGCAGTGAGACGACAGATTTCATTTATCTATGTGAGGAAACCTGCAGTTGGAAAAACAACCTCACGGGCCGTTTTGAATTAATGCTCCCAGAGCATCATGAGCTCCATGACAAACTGCTCTCAGCCTCCCAGCAAGATGAATAACTCACAGAAGGTAAACTAGAAAGATGGCAGCCTGCCAGAGTTAACTTTCAGGAGTTCAGATAAGTTGTGTTATTATCACTGTAGCTGCATTTCTTGTTTCTTGGCACAGAAGTCAGTAAGAGTGGATGGATGGCTTCAGTCCTGAGATCTTCCAGTCAGTTACTTTAACTCTTATTGTAGCTACAACTTCTTTTTTGTCCTTTAATCCTTTGTTCCCTCACTAAGACAGGTGTTACTGTCTGCTGAGACTTTAATATAACAGCAACTGAGTCATCTAAGTAAAATTTACATTATTAATTTCAGTCCCTGCTGTCATTGAATGCATCTCTGCTGATGTAATTATGTAAATGACTTGTCTGCTTTTTGGCACCTAGCAGTTTATCTCACTGAGAAAGTGTTGGAAAGGCTGGCATGCACCGCACGTCGTCTCATTCATCTCTTTTCACACATCCAGATTCACCGGATCTGCTCAAATGCTGGACAGTCTAATGAATCAAAACATTAACTCAAATGATGTGGGAAAAGTGCACAAATTGCAGAAAAAATAATCACATTGCTGGTATTCATAATAAGGAGTGTACATATCACGGGACAAATTGTGCAAAACAAATGAGCAAATCACTAATTTTGTCTGGTTTAATTATAATTTACAACAGCAGGTAATTAGGTGTCATTCAGGGTTGTTGGTTCAACACTAAAGAAGAAGGAGGAGGAGGAGTCATCTTCTACTGCTTCTGCTGTTGTTGGAGCACAAACAGTCTTATGAAGGTTCTGCAGGTGGACGCATCCACACTTTCCTCTCATAATGTAACTGTGTGAACTCATGAGCAACACAATACATTGCTGCAGGGCTCAACAGAGTTCAGATAATCAACAGAAGTCTGACTTAAGAGGTTTTGTCAAGTGGCTCAAGATGAAGAGAAACATTTTCACAACCCCTCAGCTTTGTCTTTGCTGATGATCAGCTCAGGGTGAAGGAAAGAGTGAGAAAAATTCCTGCAGCTCACAGCGAGGTCATTGTGTAACAGCAGGCTGCCTTTAAGTGCCTTTTCACAATAAGTCTGCTCATTAAAACAGCTATATGTTGTGACATGGTCTGAATAAAGAAAGCCAGAAATATATCTGCAAGATTTCTAGAGGCATCCACTGATGAAGGAGGAGGCATCAAGAGCTTTTATTTAGGCTAAAGTTAGGGGTGTCCAATATTATTGGCAGGATATTGGCATAAAAATGTAATATCAGTCAAGATCATTATGTTTTTTTTGGCTTTTTTTTTTTGCCTATTATGAAAACTGATAAAATAATGCCTGGATTTTGCCTGCATTTACTGACCATAACTTAAGTTGAGGTAGTTTTCTTATTTTGCACACACAATGTTTACATTTGAAAGCCTTGTTGCATTTGTGAATGCAACCAGAGGGGCATCACAGTAAAATGAGGCATGATGTGTTAATTCCATGACAGGAGATATGTGATGTTACCTAACCTTAGTTAGATACCCCACATATATCGGCATCGGTTGATGTCGGAATCAAGAATTGAGAGTTGGATAATATCGGCACATCGGTTATTGGCAAAAAAGCCAATATCGGACATTCATAGCTAAAGTAATATAAGAATAATAGTAAAAGTTGAGGAAATGTCACTAAGGCAGAACTGTAATTTGTTTGATTGATGTGCTGATTAGATATATAATAATTAGATTAATAACAAGCCAGAAAACAGTGAAAAGCACATGATCTAAAGCTGCAAGCGTAGTATTTAAGCGTACTGTCACTTTACAAAAGGACAAGTCAATTTTTGCTATTTAGAAGCTGCCATTGTGAAAAAAGCCAAAAATTAGGAAAATATAGGGAAGGATAAGCGTGTATGTGCACATGTATGTGTATTTGTGTTACATATAACAAATGCATGACAGATTTTCATGTTCTTCCACTTTCTCACAGTCAACAGGAACACAGAGCCAGTGTCAAAGCAGTTACGTCGAGTGACAAAGTGTTTTTTGGCTCACAAAAAAAGCCACTAAACAGACACACACACACATAAACATACACAGTGCGCACACACTGTGACATGAAAGGGCAGGTGACGAAGCCGAACCACGTGTGACCGTCGCAGCAAAGTGAGTGCAGCGACGCAGAGCCGCTCTGTTACACATCGCTGATGACACTAATAGAATGGCCAGCAGCCAGGAAAGTGAGGCCAAACGAGGTGTAACCTAAGCCGGCATCTGTTTGCCTCTGTGCACCACATTTCATCACAGGACTCATATTTGCTTGCGATAAGGACGTCCTTATGTCCTGCCACTCAAGAAGTAGATTACTCCACTCTTATCTAACATATAGACATTCAGATATCTGTGGTTGTTTTGATTGCACAGTTAAAAATAAAGTGTATTAAAGTGTATCGACTGTAAATAAAACATTGATCGAATGTCTCATCATTACATTGCAGGAGTAAACAAACCGGTGGGGAGAAATCTGAGAAGGACACATAGAGAACATGTGGAGCTCATCAATCTACATGCTGACACATCATGTGAGCATGTGTGTGCTAAGTGTGTGTTCTGTGCAGAAGTGGATCTCACCTCTCGGCGACACTCACCGATGAAGAGGATGGGAAAGGTGATGAAGAGGAGGAAAACATGTGGGACCACGTTGAGCGCATCCAGGAAACAGCCGTTGTTCAGAACGCCCCCGTCCACGTTATAGGCCACCGAGTTGTTCTCGTTCCCACAGAACGCCAAGGACATGGTGGAGCCGGGACTCTGCAGGGAACCGGCCGGACGAAAGAGGAGGAGGAGGAAGAGGAGGAGGGCCAGAGACAGAGACAGAGGAGAGACAGGGATTTAAAAGAAGAGCCTCTCAGAGCATGTTGTCTTTTTAAATGGGACTGTTTCTCCAGTAGATCCCAGTAATTCCCAGAGTGACCTCCTTCCTGTCCCCTCTCTAATCCAGCTCCCAAATATCAGCTCCAGTCACAGAGAGGAGACGGAGGGAAGGAGGGAGGAAGAAAGGGTCAGAATCAGTCACAGTCCAGAGCAGCAGCAGCAGCAGCTCCCTCTCCTCTCCGGTCGTCTAAGCAGCTTTCCCTTCCATGCCGGTGAGAAACATCTGCATCCCGTCTGCCTGCAGTCTGCAGACATCCTCTAAGGCTGAGGCTTCAGCGCTACACAGCTCCACTGGAATGAATGCTTTCAGACATGCTCACATCGCTCCAACGTACGCACACACAAACACACACACACACACACACGCAGCTAGAGCAGCGGCTGCATTCTGCGGTGCACCTGCTATTCCTGTCTCTTTGCAAATGAGAGCTCAAAGCCGACCTTGGAAGACGAGAGAAGAGGGGGCAGAGTGAGCAGGAGAGCTGGACTGAGCCGCTGGAGGTAGGAGGGTACTATGAATGATGAAGAGAGAGAGGAGGGGGATATCTGCTGGAGGAACAGTGCAAAAGCCACACAGAGGTACGTGTCAAGCATGAGCAAGAGCTTAAAATCTAAATCCCAAAAGCACGTTTTCAGGACTTACATAATTCCATCCATTTATTCATTTATTAACATCGTATCAGCTCAGCAAGAAAGAGCACAGTGACTGAATAACCAGGCTTCACACATGAAAAACAGAGGCATGTAATATTTATGAATATTGATGGATGCAGCATGAGTCCGGTTCTGCAGGGAGGGATCCCAACACCAACCAATGGCAGCTGATTCAAACAGAGGATCAGCAAAGTCCCACAGAGAAGCAGATTTGAATAATCCGTCTATCAGCAGGGACAGACTGGAGGCATTTTTGTAGTAGTTAAGATGATTTGTGTTAATGTAATCATGTTGACCTTCATGTAATAGAAACAAGCAGATACGCTTGAATAAATATACTGAGCAGCTCAGACGTTGCTGTTTTAAAAGCCTGGATGGCAGCTGTGATGTAATGATGTAAAATATAATATATGACCGTAGTTCTGCCGTTGTGTGAAAGGCTGGCACAAATAATAAACATACTGGTGCTCTAGACGGTGAGTCACTGGAAGCAGACATTCAATAATAAAAAACTCCAAATGTTTGGCTGCAGGTTCGCATTTTCCATTAGACGTTTTTCTTTAAAAAAAAAAAAAAAAAATCCATTAAAAACTGCTCAGGGACAAACTCCTGTCAGAGCTCTTAGACATAAAGAACAACCTTGAGCTGTAAATCTCCTGCCTTTTCCCTGAGAGTCACTGGAGATTCTTATAACTTTGCTTTACGTTAGAGAGCACAGCATTTCTAGGAACAGGGAAGGTACACCAGAAGAAAGCAGTTCCACAAAAATGCAGTTAAAATTTGGCAATTCATTACTGTAACATTTAAAAAAACTGTAAAAAAACTGGGGAAATTATGGCAAATATCTGTAAAATCATATTTTTAGCTGACTTAAATACAGCAAAAGTTTAGTTTTATGGTTACACAAAAGAACAAAAAGAACAAATTTATAAACAAATTTAAATTTACCATATTTATTACATTTTTTATAGTCAATATTTGTAATTTAACAACACAGGGAAAGTCTGTAAAATAAAAGGTAAAAAATATTTACTATTTATAGATGTTTTTTCCTTTAAACAACATAAAATATTTGTGAAATATTATCTTTTTGGCTGATTTAAATACAGTAAAAATTGTGTGATTATACAGTGAAACATTGACAAAGAAGCTTTCGCCATTTGTTGAAAAAAAAAAGCTTTTTTATATTGATATTATTCACAGCTTGGCCTGTTTTTTAAGGCTTAATATGTGAGGGGAAATACTTTTTTCTCTGTGATTATACTAGTTATTAAGAGTAATTTAATAAAAGACAGAAAATCAGTAAAATAACAGTAAGTTGTTCAAGAAACTATACTCAAAACTGTCAAAAAATATCCATTTTTATAGTGCATAAAGCAGAACATTAGGTTTTTGAATCCATGGTTTTAAGTCAGATAGAATGAAAATACTTTTTATTTGATTACAGCAAAAGTGTTAGTAGCTGTGGAATGATTTTCATGTGGAGAGCCTGGTCAATATGTGGTAAATAAACTGTATTTTTCTTGTGTGAATGCTGTCATGTGTCTATGCAAGTAAACAAAGGTCTGATAATTCATGTTCACAATGTAAACCTGTAGACAGGAAAGACAGCAGTGTTGTTTTCCACTGCAAACACGTAACCAGAGAATGTCCAAAAAGTATTTTAAAAAAAAAAAACAAAAAAAACATTAAAGCTGCAGTAGGAAGGAATCTGGCAACAAAGGCAACTCCTGCAGCTCTGCCCTTTCCAACCGACATGCATGCAAGTTCCCCGTTTTTTTCTAAAGCCTTAAAACAAAGCAAAGCAGAGATGCTGAAGTCTACTTTAAGCTTTAATGCGTTATCATTTGAGGTGTAGCTGAATATCCAGCAAAGGTCTGCAGTTATTTTGGAAGCACTGAAACGTACAGGAAGACGTAAAGGGACACCCGGCATAGCTGGACACGAGGAATTTCCAGATGATCTTTCATTTCAACACCCGTGATGAGGAATTTGGAGCAACTGCAGCCCTGCCCACTCTGAGCTGTTTCCACAAACAACCTAAACCACTCAATCAATAGCACAACAAAGAATTACAGGATATTATGTCAGATCTCTCGGGATATAAAAACCGTCAGCTTCAAAGCCTCAATCAAAGATCAATTTACCACCAAGCGCCGCCCGTATTATTATCCTTCCCTACAGCTGGTGTAACTATCTGGGTTAGAGTTCTGTGGTGCCCTACATCAGACAGCAGCCGTGGTCGTTACAGAATGGCCTGGGGAGAACATCAGCAGGGATGAAGAGAAGAAGAGCAGCAGCCACTCAGGGAGACCCAAAGAAGGGAAAAATCTATATCATCTTCACATGACGCATGAAGAGCAATGCAATCCTAAAAATATTAAACATCAGAGCAGCCCCAAAATAGAAACCGAGCTGCTGTTATGTGGTCATAAAACTCCAGATACAGACCAAGCAAACATAACAGGCTTAGCAGGAGAAAGCGTTTGGAAGGAGTGTGAGGATCTTGCCTGTGGGAGTAAAAGTGAGGGTTAAAGATGAGTGATGAATTAATCTGTGGAATCTATCTGGTACGTGTGTTTCTCACCTTTTTTTCCTGGAGAAAACGAGGAATGAGGAGGGGGTTACTTGGTGTAAAACGCTCTCCATCTGGCTGTGATAATTTGTTAACAGCACAAAACCAGCACGGCCAACATCTTACGCTCACCACAAATTTGCCCAGGATGAAAGCAAATGATGCATGATTCTATTACAATATGCTACACACTGGGGTTTCATTGACTGAACAACCTTTAAAATGACGAGAACATAATTATTTAAGGTGCTGTCGAGCTCAGGCCTTCAAAATTGTGCATGTATTTCAGTGCAAACATGGGTTTCCAGTGCACGTGTGAGATAATTCAAAAAGAAGCTGTGCATTTAAGGTGCACAATGAATTAAAAGTGAGTAGGTGTCACAGATGAAGGAGCATTCTCCACAAATATCTCACACTCTCAAGATGAAAGTCAGTCATGCATGATTCCATTACAATATGCTACACACTGGGGGGTTTCATTGACTAAACAACATTTAAAATGACTAGAACATTATTATTTAAGCTGTCTTCAAGCTCAGGCCTGCAAAACTACGCATGCATTTAAATGCAAACGTGTCTCCAGTGCGCATGTCTGTGTGTAGAAGTGAAAAATTCAAAAAGAAGCTGTGCATTTAAGTGCAGCCCTCATGTGTAAAATGAAATCTGAGGTGACACAGATCCAGCAGCTCTTACCGGTTTGTATCGAGAGATCATGTTTGCAGTCTCGTTCCTTCTCTGACTTCAGAAACACTCCTCGGAACCGTCACATCCGTCGCCTGGATGGTCAACAATGAGGGTAAATCTCCCAAAGTGCGCTCTCTCATGTGTTCCCGGTGACCGGCTGGTCGCGGTTTGAGCGTCCGGCAGCAGGCGTCGCTTCCCCGGGCGGAGGCTGGGAGCTGTCCACGGTGCTGAACCCGGGGACCGTGGAGGAGGAGGAGGAGGAGGAGGAGGAAAAGGAGGAGGCAGATCTTCCAGGGGCCACCTCTGGACCCTGACATGAACCGGGAAGCCTGAAGAGCAGCAGCCGAACACAGCGACGGTCGATGAGACGCTGAATCTCGTCACGTTTGCAACATTGAACCAGTGAATGACTCCACAGCGGTTATATAAGAGACCAGTGGGATGATGCTTAGAGGAACACACATGTAGCATTACATGATCAGCTGCACGCATTGCATCTTCTTTTACTGGCTTTTTTTTCTCCTTTAACCTAAAAGCTCGATTTTCCAAACTCCCACACAGATTCCAAGGATCTGACCTGGATCCATTTAATGACACTGAGGTTTAAACTGAGCAGAATTATGAACTGAGTCAAGACAGCAGCTCGATATTCAACAAGGAGCACCATTGCCCCCTGTGGACATTTAATTTACGAAACTCTACGGCTCCCTGTGGTTCAAGCAAATCGATGCAGATGATGAAAGCAGCAGATCAGAGAAAATGAAGAAGCAGGAAGTGGCCCAGAAGATGACCTCGAGCTGCTTTTAGCTCAGTAAAATATTGTTAATACCTCTTTGAACTGGCAAAAATGTGAAAAGTTTGATAGTTTTAAGCATATTTCTATACTGTAAGTTAAAGCTATGACTTAAAACTACATAAAAATGGATGTATGTATGTTTTTAAAAGAAAGAAAGATTAAAACAAGCTCACTTTATTTCAGTAAAATACTGTTTACGTACCTTAAAATAAGCAAAAAATGGGAAAAATAGTAGTTTAAAGCACATTTCTATACTGTAAGTTAAGGTTATGACTTAAAACTACATAGCAGTGGATGGAGGCATACTTTAAAAAGTAAGGAAAATTAAAACAAGCTCATTTTAGTTTATTAAAATATTGTGTACCTACCTTAAAATGGACAGTTTTAAAGAAATCTTATATTTTAACTGAAAGTCATGATTTAAAATTACACAAAAATGAATGTAGCCTTATTTTTAGACATTTTATAAAGCAAGGAAAATGAAAACGTGCTCATTTTAGTGACAAAAGAACAAACAAAGGAAAAGATCTGCAGGATTGAAAGTGCACAAAGAGGTAATATTCTAGTAGCTGGAATACCAACAACAGGGACAACAACAAAACATCCATGATTAAAACAAATTTTCTACATTAATTTTACACAAGATCATGAGTATTATTTTTCTTATGGCTTCTTAATGTTTAATGAAGTATATTTCATGTGTAAAAACAAGGGAATTGTCTATAATATATAATAGTATATAATGATATATTTGACACAAAAAAACCAATATTTTCACAGGTTATCAGTGCTTATAGATATAACATTGATGAAAACACATTCATGCAATATTTTTGCTGTGTATTCTCTGTAATCATCCTTGTCATTTACCAGAAATAAACCTTTCTAAAATTACAGAACCAATACTATGTATGTATCTGGATCTTTTTATGAATATATTTACAGTATTAAACTTGAATTCAACCGTTTCATCTAATAAAAAAAGGAAATATTTGCAAAATTACAATACATTTGAGCATGTATTTTAATAGTCTTTTTAAGTAAAAAAAAATATTCAAATCGAATGTTACTATTCAGTTATAAGTTTATTTTAGGTATTTTACATAGACATTAAAATTACAGGGAAAAAATCTGTGAAAAAAACAAGTAACATAAATTTACAGATTATTTTTTTTCTTCCCAGTGTAGATTCAAATTTTTGCCTTATCTGCTAGAAAAATTGCTGCCTGTCAACTGGCCATGAAGTAAATAATGAAAAAGCTTTTTTGGGAAATGCTACTTTAGGCTGCCTGTCTCACTGCGTCTCTAACTTGTAAAATAATGTTTATAAAGGGAAGCAGAAACAGCACAACAGAATCCCATTTCTCATCTGAGCAGCTCTTTATTCGACTTTGAAAAGGCAGATTGAGGAGGTGATATTAATTACAAATTGCCTGTTTCAACTCATCTTTCATTCTTTCACTGACAGATTTAAGAAAAGATCCTGTGTCTAACTGAAGTTGATCATTTCTAGCTTTGACAGAGGAGATGAAAATAAAAGACAATAAAAGTGCAGATTTACTGAAGCTCAATCTTAAAGAGTAACAAGAGTAAAAACTAAGAGAAAACTTGTGTTTATGGGCGAATGTGTGTTGTTGTGAGTACGGAGACAGTGAATCTTTAAAGAATCAAGAATGAAAAGCTTCATCTAGAAGAACGTCCTGCAGGAGAAGAGAGAAGAATTGTTCAGTAACATGTCATCCTGTCAGATTTACTTTCATCAACTGTACAAAGACAAACATTAAAAGCTACTGTAGTTCAACTGCTATGAAATGTACACTGAAAAAACAATTGCACTATTCTGTGTTTGCTTTAGTCACTGCACAACAGACTACCATGCATGCAGGTGGAATACAGACACAACATAATCTGAAAATAAAACATTCTCGTCCTTCCATTTGGGGTTTTTTTTTGGGGCATTTTTAAACATATCAACCTCTAAAACAATCCTGATCCAACACCAGGAACATGTAAAGTTTCAGAACATGTAACAGTCCCGCAGAACAACATCAATCAGAACAACTGCTGAAGGCCGGCAGAAGCCCTACGCTGCTTTTACAAGCGACCATGACCTGACAACATGGGACAATACCACAGAGGCCACACATGTACATACGTGTTTATATATGGCACACTGGGTGGGGATTTGGCAGATATACGGTGGGACGGGTCACTGATGGCGTTAGTTCTAAATGTCTTTACTCAAATAGCGCGGCTGTGTCCTTAAAGAGTGTACATGTTGCCTTGAGGCCGAATTTCAAATGGAGAAAAACAAAAACTGTCACTTTTATG
Source organism: Amphiprion ocellaris (assembly GCF_022539595.1). Lineage (NCBI taxonomy): Eukaryota > Metazoa > Chordata > Actinopteri > Pomacentridae > Amphiprion > Amphiprion ocellaris. Next base: position 7,667,505 of record NC_072768.1, read on the forward strand.
TTTCATGGAAGTAGCTGACTTTCTCTGGTTGCTTCTGATTGACAGGGAGACTGTCACATGTCCTAAAGAACAAAAAAATGAGGCCAAACGAAAACCACACCAAACATCCCCTCTGACGGGCAGCGAAGAAGAAGAGGTCTGAAGACTAAGTGGATTACCGGGACGAGGGTGAGGTAGGAGAGGGAGGCTAGTGCTGAAGCAGGTAGCCATGTCTGTACAGAGTTGCACTGCCTTCAAACACCTTTCTGTTCACAGTGGGACTGACTGATGCTGACTTAGGGCTGCATACACATGCAACACACAGATACACCAGCCACAAACCGTAAACTACTCATTATTTCAATAGTTCATTGTTAGCTTTTCACATAAAATGCACCGAAATGCTGCAATTAAATAAATAATAGAAGCAGGAATGCTCACACTTCGTCTTCGTACTCCTTCGGAGGAGACACGGCGATCACAACATCGATCCAATCCTGAAGGGAAAAACACTTTTATTTTGTTAATGACTGAATCAACAAAAACATGAATCCCAGCAGTCTGAGTCTACAACAGGAGGTTTAACTATAACCACTGAGGCGCAACGTTGATGTAGCTGCTCAGGTGAATAATGTTAGCCTTTAATTTCATTTCCTATCTGACTCCTACCCCTCCACTGTTCCAGGCTCGAGCCAGAGAGTTTTGTCCCTCAGTCAGTGTAGCATCGATCAGGATCTTCCCATTAACCGCCATGAGTTCGTCCCCGGGGACAATCCCACCTAAAAACACACAACAGAGATGTTTAACTGCCAGTCATTAGACTCACCGTGGAGGCAGAAACACTGTTGGAATAATGAAGTATAAATACAAGCACATTTTGACACAGTATGACTTGCATTTATACAATGTTGAATGAGATATGAGCAAAACTAGCAGCTACACCCAGATAACACAGCAGTCCTGAGATCAGTTCTACCTTCTCTGATTTTGTAATGTTTGGTTTTTCTTGTGTGAGCTTGGTTTGTGTAACGGAGCTGAATTTTGTTGTGTTATACCGACATGTGTTTCATCCATTTAGCTTATGTTCTCCAAACTAAATGAGGTGAATAAAATATTAAACATAATTGGAAAGTGGGTGTAAATGAGACGGCATTTTTTCCACTTGGAGAGGTAGAGGAAAGTTTTATGAGCAGACATCAACAAGAAAATGATTGTTTAATGATGTATACTTAATCATGCCTTGGTGAATGAGAGAAGAAATGACACTAGAATAGTATTTAGTATACTTATACAACTCTACTTGTTCAATTCAGCTGCAGAGTAAATCATGTGCTACACCAGAACACAGTCTTAATCTCAAAGTAACTTTTCATGGATATTAAATTGTCTTAAAGTTGACAATGAAAAACGAGCTGACCGTGTTTATCAGCAGCACCACCATCATACACCGAAGACACCACCAACTTCCCCAAAGGAGAGTCTGCTCCCCCCTCCAGAGCCAAGTCCAGCTGTCCAGCCTCAAGACAGGCAAAAAAATCCATCAGCAGTCATGTTTTAACGTTCTTGATGGATAGAAGAGATTCCTCTTATCAATGAACTATCTGAAGTGGAAGTTGTTTCTACCTTTTTGATTCTCAACAGTCTCACATCTCGGCCGGCTATCTGGTCTGCAGAGAACTAGAAACAAAGAGAGAACTGGGGATGAAAGCATAATATAACTGTGGCTGCATATTAAGCAGTGAAATAATAAATAGAAGCGGCGATTTAAAGAATGGCTTCCTGCTCTCTGAACATACATAAAACCATGCTTAGCTCCAATAATTACACTGCAGGGGTTATAAATCATAGACACATGAATACACAGAGGACTGCTGCTTGGAAAAAGTTCATATTTGTAAATATATTATCGATTTTTAGGGAAATAGGCACAGAAATTCAATTTATTTAAGCAACTATATTCTGACTAGCAAGCAGTAATCGGCTAGTTCAGCTGTGAACAAAGTAACAAGTCTAAAGTTAATTCAGTTCATGAGAAATCTTAAATTGAAATCTCTATTTTTTAAGTAGTTTTGTGTAACATAATTCTCAAGGTCTGCTAGTTGAAAACATTTTATAATCTTCAGAAACATCAGATATTGTGGTTAAATGATGGTTGTGCAGTAGCAGACAAATTTTGTTTTCATTCCTGCTTGGATCTCAGACACATTGGATGCGTTTTCTCTTTTGAATTTCCACATTTTGACCGTACTTCCTGTGTTTCTAACAAGATCCGGCATACAATACCATGGAGTAGGGGTCAAAGTCTTCCACGTGTTTCTGAAATCCCTGAAAAAGAATCAACAAGCAGGTCATGACCTCTGATAAACACGTCAGCAGAAAGTGAAGAAGCACAACATCTCTGTGATCATTAGAGTGTTACAGGTCACTGCATGAAGTGCTGCTCAGATTTCCTTTGACAATCAGTTCTGTGTTAAAGGCCTAATGTCGCTCTTAATGAAGGGAAACCATGGAGACGCCCCTGGTCATTATTTCAAAAAGCACGGTGGCTTTTAAAGCCTTACACCTAGAATAATTCACAGTAACATACACACACACTAATCATTCCTAACAGGACAGCTATTTAATTTCACATGAAGGGGAAGAAACAGAACATAGCTCTCAGAGAAAGAACACCACATTCATTCAGCTACGATGAGTCAGAGAGACATTTTTCTCCCTGCAGGATAAACACACATTAATCTAACAGTTCACTTCCTGTTGTATGCAGACGCTCAAAGTTGGACATAAAAAAAATGAACCCATTTGTGTCATTTGTTCATATGTATTGTGGCTGGAGCCAGCAGCTGCATCACCGAAAACCATCTAACAGACATGGCATTTAGGATAATAGATGAATCTAATAAAATTAAGCGAACTGAAACCCTTTCCTGCAGACAGACAGTTTATAACCACTTCAATGAAACTTTACAGAACAGTTCTTGACATCAAACCACCTGTTGTCTGTAAAATATTTAAACTAATCTCTGCAATGACACCAAAACAGTTCAACATTCATTCCCACACAGTACCACTGTCTGCTCCACATCAATCAAAGCTCAGTCATGCATAAGCACCACAACTGCATCCAAAGGCAGCGATGCAGCCAACAGAGGGGACACATGATGAAACTAAAGGACCACTGAGGCTCCAGCTGACCACCAGCAAACCTGAGTGCTAACACGGAGACAAAGAAAAGAAAGATAAAAGCAGAAAAGCACTCAGATCAGCTGATGGGAGAGGGATGGATTACTTGTCGTTTGTTGTTTGATTTAAAAGACGAGTTGAAAGGCACCATCCGTTTCAGCATTTCCGGAGGCTGAAACACAAGATCAGACTTTCAGACAAGACAGCATCACTTCGGTGTTGGAACAGTTTTTATAAATGGAAACCGAAGACCAGGTTGAACAACTCTGAACTGTTGCCCTCCATGATTGGAAACTCATGATTATTTTCAGGATCCATTGATTGTTTTTGAATAAATCTCTTACAAAATTTCATCCTAGTGAAGCCAACTGTCTTTTCTATATCCAAATCCAAAGATATTTAGCTTACTAGAACACAAAACCAAGCAAATCAGAATTTTTTTTACATTTTCAATCCTGGAACCATGCAATATTTGCCCTCTGCTGCTTGAAAAATTAAATGATGGTTTTGACTATTTAAATTCTTGTCGATTCATTTTCCACTGAAAATCCATTTGTTGCATCGCTACGGGAAACCACAGGAGACCACTACTGGTAAGCACACAGACTATTCTAATAAATAAACAGCTGTGAAATAAAATCAGTATCAGAAAATGTGCATTGAGAGCTGAATCTGAGGTCATGAGGAGTTATTTTATGAACAAACCCTGTGAAAAAAACCCATTTCTAATTCTAATAGAGAAACAAATGTAGCCTAAAAGTTGTTGCAGACTACTGACATCTACACATTTATTGAGCTACAGCAGCAGGACAGTTTGTCTGGAAAAGTACGAAAATGAGCAACAGTGTTTATGTTTATCATAAAAAAGAACTTAGAAATATATAAACAAGAATGTTGACTGTGTGAGCAGAAAAATTGTACGAGTGTGTATCCCAAAACGTCAATAGCAAAGTCGTGAGCGGAAGCAATTTAGAGCCAGTTTATTCCCCAGTTCGTGCACTCATTCGATCAGAGTAAAACGTGCCACGACGAAGGTGAATGATTAATTGCATCTCTGGTGAAGGGTACCACAGGTGCTATGGATTTTTACCTCCAGCTGCAGAGGTAGAAGTGTGTGGTCATCAGGTGTCACTGTGACTGTATTAAGTGAGGCAGATGGTTAATGTAAAAGAGGATTGCTCAGTTGACACGTCTTAAGTAAACACAGCTTGAGAAATAAATAATCTGCCCGGTTTCATTAGAGTTTCTGGCAAGGACAAGATGTGGTCACGTGCATAATACAATACAAAAGCCCCTGATTGGGGTTCTGTGAAATGGCTGGAAATGTTACCAGCACTTGAACATCAGGGGAAGATTAATGCTTCAGCCAACCGTTGGCAAAGTGTGTTGGATGCTTTACGAGTCTGTTAAGGTGGATTCAGGAGGACGGTGATGATTGCAGTGTGATGTGTTTCATACCAGGCCGTCAGAACGGAGTGCAGGTCTGTGTGGATCTGGTCGGTGGGTCTGGGACTGAGGCAGCATCACGGGTTTAGACATAACAGGGGCCGTCTGACGCCTCTGGTTGGGGGGACTGGGAGCTAGTTGCTATCGGGGAAAGTACAGGTTTCCAAGCAACAGCTGAGTAAAAGTTTGTATTTAAATGTCAGGTCATTTCACAGAAAAAAAATATCTTCTTCTAATGGGATTGAACAACTTACACTCAACATTTAACAAAAAAAACACAAGAGGCGAGAAAATGCCGACATTTTTACAGGAAGACACTCACCAGGGGACTGCTCGAATTGGAAATACGACTGGCATGGGACGTATTTCTCATCACCTGCACCACAGTGACATACAATAAATCTTTCAACCCCTTGGCACATACAGAAAACTGCAGGAATATCAGTCCAACTCACACCAACAGACCCACTCTCATTTTCGGAAATATCACAACATGGCTGCGGTTTCAGAAGCAAACCTGACAAACTATACCACCCTATTTTCATCACCTCTGTGCACCACAAACCATGCAATGCCCCACATCAGTAAAAACTAGCTGCCCAGGTCAGCCATGCATACGTTGTATTGCTCTAAGTTCATGCATAAAACATCCTGACGCATAAAACAACATGCAGACCAACATATGCATTGAGAAGAGACACAACTTACAACTAAAAACTCTCAGAATCAACCCCTCTAAAAGACTTAAAGACAGGAGAAACTCATCCTGTTTCTCACAGGAGAAACTCTAACCTTTGGACTAGAGGGGTAGGACATTTCACTGGTGTTAGAGGAGTAAATCCCTCCTCTGGGGAGGTATCCGCCCGCCTCCCACTCGCTCCTGTGCTCTGGAGGACTGGGGGGATGCTGGAGGTGATGGTGGTGATGCTGGCGGTACCCTCTGAGGGTGCCCACTCGCTCCTCAGAGTGCTGTGGTGGTGGGGGAGGCGGGGGAGGCGGAGGGGGTGGAGGAGGCGGAGGGGGTGGCGGCGGCGGAGGCCGTGGAGCCGGCTGAGGGGATGAAGGAGGCCGCGAGGAATGAGGAGGGGGAGGGTAGTGGGAGGAAGGTGGGCGAAGGGGTTGAGAAGAAGAGTGAGGCTGAGGGCGAGGCCGGCGCCCCCTGTTGGCTAAAGTAGACGTGGTGGAGGGAGGTCGGCGTTGGGGAGACGCTCGAGAGGAAGGCGGGGAGTAGTGTGGGATGGTGGGGTTCAGTTTGGGGGAGGGTGGAGGGAGAGGCAGGGGAGGGGGAGGGTGGCTGGTGCTGGGCTGGGTGGGGGCCAGTCTCTTCAGAGGACCCTTCAGGCTCTGGTCCACCTCGTCCAGGTTGATGTCGTCCAGGTCGGTGGTGGCCAGGTGGAGGCCGCCCGGGAAACGCTTCACCTTCGGCTCAGAAGCAGGAGAGAGCGGCGGGGAGAGCTTAAAGTCACAATAAAACGAGAGATGTTTCACATCAAGGGTTAATTCCAGCTACAAATGCCCTCACAAAGTGTTGAACACAGGGGTGTCAAACTCATTTTAGTTCAGGGTCCACATTCATCCCAATTTGATCTCAAGTGGGCCGGACCAGTAAAATCATAGCATAATAACTTATAAATAACCACAACTCCAAATTTTTCCTTTGTTTTAGCACAAAAATGTTCACATTAAAGGAATTATCTTTTTACAAAACATCATAAACAACCTGAAGTTTCTAAAGAAAAATAAACTCAATTTCAGCAACATTCAGCCTCAGTTTATCATTTATATATTACAACTTACAAATCACAGTGTCTACAAAGGAACACAACATTTAGAAACAGCTATCTGGAACTAAACAATATAGCATTCTACTTTATGATCAAAGCGACAATAGTCTGACAAAGAAAGACAAAAAAACAACAAAAACAAGACAAAACATGACAATAATGAGATGCAAAATGACAAAAATGAGACACAAAATGACAAAAAATGAGACAAATGACCCGAAACAAAACAAACAACAAACAAGAGACAAAAAAATTAGACAAGAAAGTTACAAAGCGACACATAATGGACAAACAACAAAAATTAAACAAAACATTACACAGATGAGACCAAAAATGACAAAACGACACAAACGATGCACAAAACAGCGAATAAGGCAAAACACAAAACGACAAAAATAAGACAAAAAACACAAGTGAGACAAAAAGGAAACACAAAACGACAAAAACGAGAAACAAAAACATGAGACAAATGACAAAGAAAAGCAAAACAAAATATTACAAAAGGAGATACAAAATGACAAAAGAACAATGAGCAATCTAATTATTTTACTTTATCATCAAATCAACTTGTCATGATCTAGAAATTATTTTAAATTTATAGTTTTACTAATTTACAATCTGCAGTTAATGTCTGCGGGCCCATGTTTGACACCCCTGGTTTAACAGGTTTTTTTTTTGAGACAAATCACGAAATCTAAAAGTCAAATGAGCGACAACACGCCTAAAATCATGGTGCAATTTCCACTTTTATACAACCTGCTTGCCCTTTGCTTCATGCAAATGGATGAACTCAAGTGCACGACTGAATATCAAACAGTCCCATCAATTCTAAGCATAAATATGTATTACACAGACAAATAACCACCTAAGCTTTGTGCTGGGGGACTAGCTCATAGTTATCTACCTTTTTTGAACATTATTGTAGACCTGTATTATTATTATTATGCCTTTAGAGCTCTGTTTTCTTCCTTGCAATGGTAAAAAAAAATGACTTATGACAGTGAAATATTATCTGGAACAACAACTGCTGGAGAGGTTCAGACAGAGGAGGTCTCAATCTGTACCTCTGGGGATTCGTTCTCCACACAAGAAATCTGCTCCAACCGAGTCTGACAAAGGCGTTCAACCCAGTGTTGCACTTTCTCTGATTCCTCTAGATCTTCCCTCTCCGTCTCTGAGACCTGGTGCAGAGGTAGAGCCGAGCAGCATCAGACAACAAGAGTCAGCGGTTCATTCCTGCTCAGCTATCAAGCAACCAAAGCACACAACAGGGCTGCACTGGAAAAAACTGCAACACATATATGAATATTACATGACATCCACTTGAATGTAGTGTTTGCTCTTTGATCCCTCCTCTTTTCATACCTCCTGAACCAGCCGGTTGATCTTAAGCTGCTTCTCTCGTTCATACATCTCCTCTTTCTCTCTGGCGAGTTTCAGCTCAAACTCCATCTCCTTCTTGCTTTTCCTCTGCTCCTGCAGCGTGTCTGTGTTGGATGTTTTCTTCTTTTTCTTCTTCTTTTCTCCTTTCTGAGGTGTTTTCAAAATAAAATAGCAAAGGACAGACAAATCTGCCAACTCATATCTCACACCGTGACGTGCAAAAACAGCAAGACACCACACCGTGTGTGACAAAAACCCAGAAAACAGCTTCCACTCTGTAAATAAATCTAAGGACAAAAGGTCAGATCTTCAAATTTGTAACTGTCACTTGATCCTGACGATGTAAGGACTAGTTAAAAACCAATTTTTTCTTTTTTCTCACAGCAAACTGAGCTCACACAGCTGACAGTACCTTGCGCATTGATGGCAGTTTCCCCTCATATCGATAAAACCAGCCAAACGCTAAGAATGGAGATGAACACAGGTCACTCTCACGATAATTAGTTCCATTAAAACCAAATATTAAACACAGAAACACACACACTAGATCCAAAAAACACAAAAAAGGAGCCACAACACAGCACTCAAAGAGAAAAAAAAGGAATAAATTCCATTCAGGTACTCTGAATAACCACAGAAGCACACTCAAAATTAAAAATGCAAACAGCATCTTAAGAGTTCTGGAGCTAGAATTAATTCTCCATATTTGACTTTCAGCAGCTTCTAGTGATAAAATAATTTAAATAACTGAAGTAATAATTGAAAAAGCAGCCTCCTGTGGCCACATTTTGGTTGTCAAAGGAAATCTGGCACTTATTTTTGTACATGTTGTGTTTGCCATCACTCTGACAGCTCAGGCTTCAGACTCACTTCTCCGTACTGCTCCTCATCCTCGTCTTCCTCCGTGAACGAGTTGGCTTCATAAACTTAGAGGAGAGGCCAAAAAAGAGCAGCACAGCACACAGCGGTGGCAGGAAGACAGACACAAAGCATGCAGAGAAAAAAGGTAAATGAGGTGAAACACGGGTGAGATGCAGAACAGAAGTAAGTTCAGAAGTAAACAGAGAATTCATGCGTCTGAGGGAAGAAGATTTTGTCGTGTGTCCTTACGAGAACCCTTGGCTTTTGGAGTCGGGGTGGATTTCCTCTCAGGTGGAGCAGGTGATCGACTCTTTGGACTCTTGGGGCTTTTGGGCCTGTCTTTGGTTCCCCAGTCCTCCTCCCACTCTCTGTTGTGTTTCTTCTCCACAGCCTCGATACTACAGAGGTGGAAGATTTATCACAGAAGTTAAAACAACACCGAAGAAGCACTTTACGGCCAGTGAAAATGAAAACTGTTCGTGTACTTTTCCATCTCCTTCTTGTAGCGCTCCTCTTCTTCTGCAGCTTTCTGAGAGATCTCCATCTTCCTCCTGCGAAACACATCGTAAAACACACAGGTGTAAACATAAAGCTCATTGTACACAACATGCTAGTGTACAGAGCTATCAGCAGGAGATATATGACTTTAATCCGGTTTATGGCTGCTGTTAGAGTGTCAACCGTGCAACACATGATATGCAACCACATATTTCATCCCCAGATGTTGCTGGCATCCGAGCGCCGAGAAAATCGAGTGTGTCCTCTGAATTTATAAGCGCCTGAGAAATCTGCAAGTGATTTAGTAAAGTGAACATAAATCTGTGCGATGATGTAACAGCTGAGCAACACAAGCTAAGCTAACTGACGGATGATGTTGGAGGCCACCTCTAAAATAAACAGAGATTTTAGGACAACATCAAGGGAATGAAAGTCAACACATTTGTCATTGGGTGATGACATTAAGTCTCTTCTTGACCCCATAAAACCGATTGCTGTACCCATTTGTTGCTTTTATGTATTTCTGAGAGCAAATCATGATCAGCTACGTCTGACTGCTTTGCTCTTTGCACCTGGGATGGATCCTGTTCATTTTTTTCCCCTCATAAGTTAAAAAGTGACAGCATTTAATTATTTCATAAAGTTTCATATTAATGTTTGTCCAACTTACATCAGTGAGTTACATCCTGTCAGTAAATCCTATTTATAATCGACTTTTATGTTTCCTGTTTTGTGGTTTGTTAATGCCCTTGATTTCAGGTAAATGCAGTGGCTTGTCGGGCATGAAGTTATTTAGTAAACAGTCAAAATAGAGTAATAATGACTTATTTATAGGTCATATTTTAGTAAACAGCTGTTTATTAGCACATCCAGCATACACTAAGCAACATCACTATTCATTAAGATCCATGGTTTATATCCATCTGAGTCCCTCTTTCCTCTGCTTTCTTGGTTTGGGAGTGCTGAAAGTGAAGTAAACTAAGGGCCACTAAACCAAAACTTTAGCTGAGATACTAAAACACTCCATAAAGCTGAGGGATATTATCACCCAAATCTACATATCTGATGCCCTTTAGCTTTATGGAGTGTTTTAGCATCAGTTTTTGGTTCAGTAGTACAAGGAGAAACTTTCATGCTACAAATGGTCTTAGAAATAGTATCAAAATATCTGAGCAGCGTCCACATTAATAGGGCCTTCCCCTGTGGATATTTACTTTAATAAATTGTGATTTAAACGTTAAGTGACATCTTTTTGAACTGAGTCAGATCAAAGTAAAAGGAACCAATCTTCCTAACCAGCGTGGAGTCAGCATCACGCATTACAAAGCAGATTAACTCCTACATGTCAGCTGGCGCACTGCTAAGATTTGTCTGTCTCGTGTCAAGTCAAGGTTAATTACAGGTTGTGTGCTGTTCACTCACTGTCTCTCCTTGTCCTGCTGCTCTTTAATGATTTTGTTGGTCTCCAGTGCCACCCTCTTCTGGTGCATCAGCTCCTGCCGCTCCAGCTCCCTGCGGGCCTCCACCGCCAGACGCTCCTCGTCTGTCATAAACAGCTCGCTGCCCTGAGAGGGTGACAGCGACGATAATCAGGCAAACGCATGATGTGCAGCAGGGGTCCTCAAACTTTTTTTGGCTCTGGAGACTGGCAGGCAAGTCCAAACCAGCCTCCCAGACCAGGGAGAGAAAGGAGATGTCAGTTTTTGCCCTATAACACCTTTGATGCTCACGTTTAGCATGGAAGCAACTTCTATACTTGGCATGTGATTATTATTTTCAGTGGAGTTCTTCCAGATGCTTCCTTTTTGCACTTGTTTTGGTTTTAAGTACAAGTTGATCATTCTATTTTGTAACAGCTTAAAATTTTTAGTGAAAAGTTGAATCTCTTTGGAGCAGCATGAACCCTACAAGTCTGTGCAACACAGTTTATCACAGTAGTGTTCCAAAGAGCTTCTTGATGTAACGGTTTGCTTTGTCAGGCTCCAAGTGCCCCTTAATGTTCAACAAGGTCAGGTGACTGTGGAGGAACGTTCAAGACAGTTAACTCTCTTTGGTCTTCAAGTCTTTGAGGCTTTGAGGTGTGTTTGGAGATATTATCCTTCAGCATGAATCAATCAGCGTGTTCAAAAACCCACATTCTGATTTCCTCAGCACAGCTGTGGGTTTGATGTAATGCCAGACCTTTCCTCCTCTTGCTAGTCTCCTTATATACACCCGTCTGTTATTGCCATAATTCCCAAAATTGGATTCATCCTCCACCGTGAAATCCTGGCAGATTGTTTGGCCTTGTTCTCCCTCCACAGAAGTGGTTTAGAGACGCCACTCACTCGCTACACCACTCCTAGACAGCCTTCTTTTGATTTGTACTGATTGGAGCTGAATGTACTAATCTTCTGACACTTGAGGTCCGCCTAATCGTGCTTTGAATGTAACTATTCCAGTTTCTGCAGAGTGTTTTACAGTCTCGTGCACTGCCCACTTAGAAATCTTTCATTCTAGTCATGACTTGACGCTAAGAAAGCTGCTCTTTGCGTAGAATAATAATTTGACTTCTGACACTTTCCTTTAGCTCTAATGCTACTGAGTGAGCGATATACAGTTAGAAACTTAAGGCAGTGTCACATTTACAACCGACAAACAGTAGCTACAAGTTAATTTGATTGAACACGTATTAAATAGATTATAGATCATGCATGTCATCTGAATGCTGCTTCAGTGAAAGGAAACACCTCAAGAAATATGACTTTTACTACAAAGGATTCAATGCCACTAATTGGCAGAACCTTAAATATTTCTTCTTCCTGTTACATGTCAAAAATTCTTGTGTTTTAAATTGTTTCTACATCAAACCTTCTGATTATTTCCACGTTTACATGAAAATATGACAATTTCAATGTGTTTGTTTGGATTCTACAGTACATGTAGGTACAAAAGCCTATAAAATAGTTCTACTACTTGCAGAGTTCCCTGTTTATGCACGTCCAGACAAAGGCCTATTCACAGATAAATGCATCAGGCAGCCACCAAGGAAAACAGTAAATAAGAGGGGACGGCTTGTCTCTGTTACAAAGTCTTCAACGCTGAGTCCCGGAGCAAACAACCTGCCGAGCGGCTTGACTGATGATAAACGTTGCTCCTGCAGACAGCCGGCCCAAGGCACAGGATGGATAATGTGATGTCTCCAAAACAAACAGCCACATTATTCATTGCAACACAGGAATGCAAAAGAGAGGAAACTGAAGTTTGGTGTTTCAGCATCAATGACTGATGATCCCTTAATGGTTTCACTTTCTGATAGAAACATATTTTCTCACAGGGAAATTAATCAGATCCAGATTCAAGGTTTCCTCTTATCAAACATTATCTTATTATGCCAGTCACAATATACGCAACAATTCTAGCCATTTTATATGCACTGTTTTGTATTTCCATCACAACAATCATCAGCATCATACCATGAAAGACGTTTGGTTCTTTGTGATTTATCATATTTCACTCTTCATCTGTGGGAATCCTTTTACCTTAAAACACTCAACATTTAAAGTAAACCTGTCACCTGATCTAGAATTATTATTTCAAAGAATAAGAGTCTCATATGCAAATATATGCATCTTAATCTCTGGTGTTAGATGCTGTGACTTTAAGTGGATTCACGTTACTGGATAAGAGTTACATGAGAAAAATTGTCATTAGAGGATACTTACAGCTCCTGTCAGAACTGTGATAGTCAGACTCCTGCTGCTCTTCAGGACTCTCACAGCCTGGAAATACAAAAACAGAAGACTTTAAATAATCTTAACTTTTAAAAACAACTACTGAAAAAATTTGAATTAGTATATTAACCAAAGAATGTACTGAGAGAATAGAATGAATTCATTTTGTGAAGTATGTGTATTTACTAGGGTATGAATTATCCCCAGCTCCAGGCAAATACTGTTAAATACTGCAATATCAGCCACAGGAAAGATTTTGTTCTGCAGCTCAGTGAGTTAAGCTGAAGACAAACACCGGCAGTGATGGGAGGCTTAACTTCTACTGGCATCAGAAGCAAAATTGAAAACTCATTCTTTCATGGTGCTGTAGCCTTTTTTTAGATATATAAAGACAGAAGAATGAAACAAACATCCAATCATAAACGTGGCTAATAACTGTTGTACTCCAGCTGACATTATTTTTGAAAATTCACCTCTTTGTGGTCCAAGTTGGTGAAATCCACTCCGTTCACCTCCACAATCTGGTCTCCCACCTACGTTTTAATTTGAGACACAGATTAAGTTCACAGCAGGAAGTTTCATGAATGTCAGAGGTGTTAAGGTCAAGACTTTTAGAAATCACCTCAAGCCCAACTTCTGCAGAAAGGGATCCCGGCTTGACATTACTGATGTAGATACCAGGTTTCTGGGTTGGACCGCTGGAGATGCTGATGCCCATCCCCTTAGTACCCACAAGACTGAGGAAAACCTTCTTCTCCTTAATCTCTTTCCCTCCGACGGACGCCAAACCTGCCACGCTGCTCTTTTTCTCCTGGGACAGAACAAAAACACAGATATGTGAGCTGGCTGCTGAGCAAACACTCATGCAGGAGGAACTAAATAAATCTCTTACCCCCGACTCAGACACAAACTGGTCAACAAACTGCCACTTGAGGGGTTCATCTGATGAGCTGCAGAAAAGAGATAAAGCAATGAGAATTATTCTGTCAATCTGAAACTTATTCTTTGTCATTTATTCATAGTGATTCTCTTCCATATTCATTTGTCTGCTTATGTATTGTCATTTAAAGCTTAACCATTGTTTCCAGTAGACATTACATGTGCGTGCTAAACAACATGAGCTTTACATAAGAGGTCAAGAGGTTAAAATATAGCTTTTTATGTGTATTTTGGCCTTTTGTCCACATTCAGGTCACTGAAAACAGACCTTCTGGAAATCCCCTTGAAGGGAAACATATTCAGAAGGTATCTGAAGTGTGTAAACCAGGGGGATCAAACATGCGGCCCGCAGGTCAAAACCAGCCCTCCAGAGGGTCCAATCCGGCCCGTGGGAAGAAATTGTAAAGTATCAAAATTACAGAGAAGACATTAACCGCAAATTGTAAATTTGTAAAACTATAAATTTAGTATCATTTCTAGACCATGACAAGTTGTTTTGATCATAAAGTAAAATACTATATTGCTCATTGTTCTTTTGGCATTTTGTGTCTTATTTTTGTAATATTTTGTCTTGTTTTTGTTGTTTTTTGTCTTTTTTTGTCTAACTTGTCATTTGTCTCACATTTTTGTTGTTTTGTTTCTCTTTTTGTGTTTCCTTTTTGTCTCACTTCTGTTTTTTGCCTTATTTTTGTCAGTTTGTGTTTTGGTTTATTCACATTTTTGTTTATCGTTTTTGTCATTTTGTTTCTCGCTTTTGTCATTTCTTGTCTCGTTTCTGTTTTGTTCATTTTTTTGAAAAAAAGCTGTTATTCTAGTGTTTTTTCCAAGTCACTTCCCACTTGCTTGTTCAAACAGTAACACTACTTTTTCTGTGGAACAACAGCAAACATAGAGTAAAAATAATATCTTACCTTTTCACTGGGATCATGCCCACATCTGCACAGAAAAAAATAAATCAATGTAAAACAAATATCACATATTATATATATACATAACTGACACTAATTTTCATTCAGTGTTATGTTCATCAATCATGTTACTATTGTTGAATTTGTATTTGACGTACGGCGAACTTTGAGTGACACAATCTTCTTGGTCTTGATGAGACTGATGACCTCCTCGTGAATACAGGAGGAGATGGAGTATCCGTTGATGCGCACAATCTCATCACCGACCTATAAATCAACACAAGAGGGGAGATTACAGATGACACATTCAATTTTATTACATCAAGTTGGATCACAGATGAGGTTATTGCTACTCCAACATTTACATTCAAGTCTGCTGAACAAACTGTACACAGTTTGATCTGGCGGTTGGTGGGATCCAGTTACAGTTAAATGTTTAGGTCCTTTAGCTGATGCTCTTCTTAGTTAAAGTTAGTTTACAGTCAAACGTTTAGTTTTTATGCTTCAGTCTTAACAGTGTACACCTGAAAAATAACTATATTCTGCAAAAAATGATTCCAATTATACACTCCTGTGAAATTAAAATAAATAAATAAATAAAAAATCAATCCTATTACGTCTGCACTGCCTGTAGACACCACACTCCTATTATCGTACTTGAACTTGTTTTATGGCTCTTATCCAGGTTGTTTTCTCCTGACTAGATCCTTGCTTGTGTTGTATCTACTCTCAGTAGGGATGCTCAGGTCAAATATTTACCAGTGTTTTAAAAACTGGGCTCAAATGTAGGTAAAAATGCTCAGTTTATACTGATGCACATATGTTTTACCAAATAAATTCATAATTAATCAAACTACTCATACTCAACACAAAATATTCACCTTATTTCCGCAGAGTAAACCTGACCCCTGTGGATCTGGGACATCAGAGCCATTGGTGGCTTTGTCTGATTAGTCATTCGGCCTTTGACATTTAGTGTTTTACTACTATTAGGCATTTTATTTACTTCTGCTTAGTTTCTATCCAAATATTAGTATTTTAACAAGGTGGCTGACACCAGCAATAGAATGCATTTAAAATTACCCGTCATATTTTGCACTGATAATGAATAATTATATCTCAATATGCCTGTGAGCATGAGGTGTCATTATGAGGCTTATTGTAAGTCTGTATCCAACACTGAATATGGAGATAAGAGGGCCTTTAGTCTGATCTGGATTACAACATCATTCAGGTTATTCTGTCATGACAGGAGCAATCTCTTTCATATAAGATAAATCTGCACAAAGCAGGACTATCAGTAACAGAGAAATGATGTTGACTGTGAGATTTTTATCAAACGTGGTGCTTTACACCACCTAGTGGATTCTGGTATTGTGACACCAACACTGAGACGGATCACAAAAAAGTACAATTTGACCAACACAATGGTACAAACACAACACTGACAGCCTCCAAAATATACATATTAATAAACACACTTATGTAAAACAACATGGTTTACTAAAATACACGTGTGTACTCCGTAGCTGAATAGAAACAGTATTGTATATTTTATTAAAACTAGTGATATCAAATGTTAGCTGCTGCTTTAGAGACAAAATAATGATCCTACATATGAAGAGCATATATTGTACTGAAGATAAGATCCATTTTGTGTTGTAGAAACAAAAAGAAAACGTTACTTGTGACTCATACGTACCTGAAGGCCAACATTGTCTGCCTGTCCGTCTTTGACAATCTGTGATATATAAAGACCACAGCCAAACTCCAGCCCTCCTCGGACGCTCAGACCCAGACCATCCCGATGTGTCCGATCCAAACGCACCTCTTTCAGCTTCCTGCAGGACAGGACAGAAAAAAAATGTAGGTATGTATTTGTGAGGTACAGAAAATGTTGTATGGTGTCGGTATGAAAACAAAGACTGATAAATGCCACGTCATACTCACCGGGACCTCTTGGGGGTGAGCAGGTCGTACTCCACCTGGTGTTTGAGCGGGATGAGAGGGCGGATGGCGTCAAACAGGCCGAGGCGCTTCGGTTCGTTGATTACCAGCTTCAGGTCCCCCACCAGCACTGGCAAGTCCATCGACCTGAGAGAGTGACAGGTGATTAATGTTAGTTTTACATCAGTCTAGACCAGACCTGGGCAGTGTATGGTCCGTGGGCCACATCCGGCCCGATGGCTGACTCTGACTGGCCCGCATGAAGTCACTGGCAAATTAAAAGTCAATGCAAATATTTACCATATCACATCCACCACAGACATTCAACCTGACTTCAGTGCACTTGTTCAAGCCCAAAACACTACAGTACAAGTATACAAGTATAAAATCTAAATGCTGATGGAAAAGACAAACCAATAGTCTCAGTTATAATTCAAAAGAAGTCAAACGGCAATTAAAACAGCAATTAAAGCAGCAATGTAGAAGCTACTGTACAAAATCTGTCCATGTGGCCTCCTTGTTGAATTATTCATACGTGCCATTTTAGCCCCCTTATGGAGGTTGGACATAAAAAGAGCTTTTGTTGATAACTGGCCAGGCTTGTCGGAGTGCAGTGGAAACCGATCAGAGGCTTAACCAATGGGGCCACAGGGCTCTGCTTCTGTACAAAGATTAATTGAAACCTAGACCCGGAGGCCCCCCTCTTCCCCCCTCAGTCCTCCCACCTCCACAGGCCTGTAACACCAGGCCGTTATCAGAAACCACGATGGAGAACACAGTTTAAACTGGAGGTCTGTGTGCAACAAAATTTCATTACAAACATGTTAAAAAAGTTAGAGAGAAGGTGAAACTAATTTCTGCATCATTTTACCTGCAGCTAAGGAGGTAAAAGAAGTAATTCCAGAAAAAAGTGTGAGCATTTTCCTAGATTTTACTATCTTTTTTTAATAAATATTTTGATAATGTAAGGGTGACATGTCAACACACTGGCTCCACAAGCAACCAGTTTTCATCAGTTTCCATTTAAAGTTGGAGTTGTTAAAGGATACAATCTATTCAACAGCATTTTAGTCACATAAATATGTACATAAACAGAAGTACACAGCACACACACAGCAAGCAGGGACAGACGGTACTCACTGGTGATACATGCGGAGGACATCGTACAGGTAATCCTTCTCTGCTTCATTTTCAATCAGCAGCTCCACCTGCAAGACAACACAAACATCTGGTGCCATCCTTCTTCATTAAGCCCAGAGACAGACGCTGTACCTCTGCTGTGGTCCTGTCAGCGCTACAGGGGGCGACCCACACCATCCGTCCCATACAAACCTGATGACGGCTCAGCTGCAGCAGGATGGTTTTGAGGAAACGCTTCGGCCATTCACTGATGTAGCACATTTTGCTTTAATTTTAAGAGGCTCAATCCTGACCAGAGTTTTTTTTTAGATCAAGGTAAAAAGCTCAGTTAAAGCTCGTCTTTGGGATGATGAGGCTCCTCGCACTACAGCAGGTGTAAAGGGCTACTCTTGTCTAACCATCAAACCGCTGGGAGAGAATAATGGGCTTAGGAGAGGCTGCAGTAGGAAGGTCAGCAGTGTCACCTTACATCTCAGACACAAACAGAGATGTGCATTCACACCCAACATTCACACGCACACCATTCATCCTGAATAAGCACAGAGTCCAAACACATGCGCGCAAAAATATTCTGACACTTGTGGATCACTTTATGTTGGGGTTAAAGTGAAGGCAGGTCAACAGAGCAGCATAGGGTGTGTGTGTGACATGGTCTTTATGGCGGTCATAAATGTTTCTCTTGCTGAGACAGTCAACCACGCCAGCAGATTGAACCACATGCAGACTTTGGCACCATAAACCAAAACGGCTGGAGATCACTCATCAGTCAGATAACAAACATAGCAGAAGCACCACCTATAGCAACACAAAAATCCAAATTTTCTGACCAAATCAGGACAGTAAAACAGGCACAAGCAATCCCACAAACACAGCTTCAACGACTTTGATGAGGTGTCCAACTGAAACAAAGCCTGATTGTGGCATGTCGTCCCCTCAGCTTCTAATTAAACCCGCAAATTGTCCCATGTCTTCCGCTCAGCTGCTCATATCCAACACATTATCGAATGCTGAGTTGCCCTTTGTGAAGAGCTTACAATATGGGACCCTGCTCGCCTGCCTGCAGCACAGATGGCTGACTGGTGATCTGAACATATCAGGTTCCCTTCCTCTTATCTTTTGCTCATAGTTATCTTTACCTAATGCCATAATGTACCAACACAAACCACACAAATCAGAGTATAATATGGGTCAATTCACTGCATATCATAGATCCAAATAACATTTAATTAATCCTTTCTGTTACTGCCCATGGACCATGTCGTGTTGTTGGATATGTGCTGTTTTCCCACGCAAAAACAGCTATCAAAGCTAGGAATAAAACAGATAAAATCTACAGCAGCCTCTTATTTTAAAGCTTTAAATGAAAACAGGAAGATCCAGAAATGTCTAAAATTAGATTCATAACTTTAAAAAAATGCTGTGTCGTAATTAGAACAATTATGGGAAGAGCAAAACCTTGTTGCAGTCTCTTTTTTTAACCACAAACAATTCACGAGAAGCATGTTTTTACCTTTTAGCAACTAAAATTACCTGTTTATTATGCGGCTTTTAACGTGATGAGAGTCCCTAAGACCTTTTATAAATTATATGTTGGAGCTACTCTTTCAAAAGAAGCCTTTTAAAAATAATTCTTGACTATTTTTTCTTTTCGTGGGGCTGTCAGGTAGGCCTCTGTCGGCGCAACATCCCACCGGACAAACACCTGAGCCGGCGAGGTAACAGCCAGGTAGATTTAAAAAAAAAAAAAAAAAAAAAAGAATCATTTACGAATATTCCATCAAAGTCCGAACAGCAAAATGTTTTTTATCTTACCTTGTGCCTAAACTCCCGAGCAACTTTCCGCTCCATCGTTGAGAGACGGTAGAAAACGAAACGGTGTCGGTGAAGTTTGACGGTATTTGACCGGGTCAGTGCGTCAAGCTAGTCGTAGTACCACCACAGCTTCCGGTTACGGTTTTTTATTTTTATTATTTGACATGTATTAATGAGCATAAAGTAGTTTTGTCTGCAAACTGTGGGCAATTTTATCATTCATAGCAGCATCCTATTCTTACAAAAAATATTTCCGTGCTTCATTG
Source organism: Amphiprion ocellaris (assembly GCF_022539595.1). Classification (NCBI taxonomy): domain Eukaryota; kingdom Metazoa; phylum Chordata; class Actinopteri; family Pomacentridae; genus Amphiprion; species Amphiprion ocellaris. The sequence goes on from NC_072768.1 coordinate 7,687,364, forward strand.
TTGCCTCAAATTTTAACTTTAGACCTTTATTTTGAAAGAATGGCCGTTTTAGCTTATGCTAACTTGCCAACTTGACTAAACTGCCGACATCTGGTGGCGTAACCATAGTATGACTCTAAGTTTCATTGCAGTAAAATGAAAGACCCGAAATGGCACAAAATAACTGTACACATTGTATGTTTTTTGTGTTACTAAGCGACAAACCATAATTCAAACAGTAACATAGCCTGAAACTAGATGGCAGTACAACTTCCTCCGTCCACTTTCCCACGAAGAAGACGCAGAGACGTAAACTTCCGGGGTTTAAAAAAAAATCAACAGTAAACTGCGCGATCGAAGAGCTCAGACTTATGAAAGACTGTGAAGGGTAGGTAAAATGTAATTGTATATAATCCTGAAAACACCAGAGATAAATGGGCTAGAGCTGCATTGTTGTACTTTTATGTGCTGACTTTATTTTCGCCAAAATACGTCTCAGTTTCTCCGTCATAAGATAGACGTTTGCTTCGCGACCACAACACACCGGCTCGTTTTCCCATGAAGTAAAATTTCAGTTTGTCCAGCTGAGTTGAGTTAGTTTTCAAGTGAATATGTGTTCAAAACGTTGACTACACTTTGAATAGAAGACTGCTTTCAAACTTCCCGCCCCCTGTGCCGCTTTATCCATGGCAACAGATGGGCAACAGTACAGTGCACAGGGGCGGCGCAGAGAGGTGGTTACCACAGACTACAGTTTGGCCACAACATAATCAATAGTAGCAACTGCATGTACATTAAACTTAAATGTTTTATGATAATTGTAATGACAGTTTGAAAAGTCTGTATGGTCATTTATAAGTAAAAAGAAGTTAAGACTAAGAACTAACCATGAATCTGTATTCAAGGCAGCACCATACAAAATTATTCATCCCCCCTGACATTTTTGCCATCTGGTCAAAATGAGCAACATTACAACTGAAGGCGACTGCTAAATCATATAAGAGGTGAACAGTTAGTTTATTGAAACATAATACCAAAGCAAAAATCAAGATTTAATTTGTAATCCAAGCAAAATTTCAACTTTTTCACAAAAAGCAGGTTCCAAAATTATATTTTCACTATATATTTCACTATTCAGCCAATAATAAATAAAACTGCAAAGACCAATCAATTAGTTGTCAACTATCAAATTAATCAGCAACAATTTTACTAATCAGTTAGAGTGATTTTTGAAAAAAAAAAAATCTTTATTTCCAATTTCTAAAGTGTGAATACTTTCCAATCCCTTTTTTCCCTCTGTGAGAGTAAACTGAATATCTTTGGGTTGTGGGCAAAACAAGACATTTGAGGATGTCATCTAGGGCTTTGCCAAATGCTTATTAACTACGTTCACCATTTTCTGACATTTTAGAGACCAAACAGCTAATCAATTATTCAGAAAATAATAATTTTAAGTAAATATCTGAAGGCCTAATTTCTCTCTTGGCCTCTCCATGCTGCCTTCTCTGGGTTAACATGTCTGTTCCATGTTATAGTTCGTTGCTGCTAGTTCAGTTTGGTGGCATTTTGTTAGATATCTGTCTGCTGAAAGTGTAAGAATATTAGGTTTTAAACAAAAAAAAAATCTTTTCGGTGCAATTGAGAAGTAGAAACGATATTTCCAGTGTCCCTATATAACAATGAGCATGTATTCTTTTACTCTTGTTTTCAGTGTTCTGTGCCGGGATGGGATCTCCAACTAAACGTGCAACCCCACACAGGTAAAAACATTCAGTTCACACACAGAAAGACAAATGTTTTTTTTTTTGTTGTTGTTTTTCTGCAGAACCAATGTTGCTGTAGCACAGAGTGAGACGAATGTAATGCTTTTAACTGTAATCTCCCTAAATGACATTAGGACTCAGTGTGTCAGTCTGGTCCCCCACTGTTTCTGTCTTATCCCACATGGATTTAGTCTTACTCCTTAAACGGGTTTAAATGCCCAGCTAATGCCTTAGGTTGAATTTTTGTTGTGTCCAAAAGATGCTGCAGACGTGCAGTGGGCATGAACAGGTTAAATGTTCCTGATGTCGATGGTTTTATTAGACCAAACATGGGGTCAGAAGTGAGTGTTCATTACCCAGCTGTTAAATATTTGTCATCTTTGTAGTATTGTCCTCAAAATGCCCCATTAAGTTGTTTTTTCTTACAGGGGCAACATTCGTACCCTCGGTCAGGAGCCTGACTCTCCACTTCCTCCGATGCACGAGCGCCTGGCAAACCTGCGTCCGTCCAGGGAGCTGCTGGAGTTCTACAGACAGAAGATTGCTCAGTATGATAGCGAGCAGGAGGAGCTGCTGCAGATGCTGGAGAAGTATAAAGGCATCACAGAGGACCAGGTGAGTGCTAACAGACCTGGTATGTGACTTTGATTTTCAGAGATTATTTGCTTATTTTAACTGATCTCTCTGTCCTCTCCAAGCATAAGCTCCAGTGGGATGTACGACAGCGGGAAGGAGAGATTGCAGAGCTTCAAAATGCTCTGAGTGACATGCAGGTCTACCTTTTTCAAGAGAGGGAGCAGTCTCTGCGGCTTTACGCGGAAAATGACCGACTGAAGATCAGGTAGGCGCACAGCTGATGATGAAGCCGTAAGCGTGGTACCTGATGTTTGTAGATAGAAGTCAAAATGCCAGCAGTGAAAACCTTCATAGTTTATATAAAACTCTTAGTGTTTTCCTTATTCTCCTGTAGTGCTTCAGAACATAAACCTGACTAACCATCTTGTCCCTGTTTTACAGAGAGTTGGAGGATAGGAAGAAAATCCAACACCTTCTTGCTCTTGTGGGTCCTGATGCAGGAGAGATCACATATTTTCACCGGGAACCTCCTCACAAGGTGCATGTTTATTCCATCATTGGCCTTTTTTACAACAGATGTTTGGATTTCAGAAACACTGGTGGAATTAAACAGCTCAATAAATGCACACTTCAGTAGCACAGGATTTTGTTTATATCATTAGTTATACCTGTGTTTTTCCTGTTGTGACATGTCAAAATATCTGCAGTAAAAATGTGCAAATCTCAAATCAATAAAAAGTGATTTCATACATTTTCAAATATTATTTTTGTGAGTGCTACATAGTTGTCAGTTTGAACTAGTGAAGAATGGCGTTACATATGAGCAAACTGACATATGTATGCTCATTGCGTTTTATTTCTAAAAAGATTTTCCTGAGCTTTGGTCCGTTTGCATATTGATTATCTCTCTATTTTGTACTTGACCTGTTTACATGTTTGTCTTATTGCTGCTTGAGGTGTCTTCACAAAATATGTTTTTAAACTATGCATTTGAGTATTTCAAATCTAAAAATGGGGTAACATTTACTAATGTTTTCATTCTTTTTTGTAGAGAAACACAAAATTTGACTAAACATTAAATCAGCTGAATATGTTTAAAAGACATGATATATGTGGTCGCTCGTTTTCAGGTCTCGATCACACAGAAGCAACCAGAATCCAGACTGGATGAAAATCTCAGCCTCAGGCCAACAAAGCTAAGACCTGCTGCAACCAAGAAAGGTTTGACAACAACCATTTGCAAATGCCTTCAACTACTTTTGTGTTTATCCAACCGTTTTATAATGAACAGCTGCTGTAACGCTGTGATTTCTTGTTTGAGTAGAGAGCAGCAGGAGAACAAAATCTACAGAAGGTGTATATGGAGAGAGCTTGGAACAATACAAGAATGACAACAAGACGTTGTTGCTCCAGGTAGGAGTCCACTTCATGGTATTTAGGTGCTGTTATCTCTCATAAACACATCTACACAGCAAAAAAATATTATACAAGTGAAGCATTTGTTTTCTGTTTGTTGTTCTTGTGTATTTGTATTGACAATTTAATTTAGATTTTGAGGTTCATGTCTCCAGGTGGAGGCGCTGCAGGCTCAGATGGAGGAACAGACCCGTCTGGCCAAAGAGCAAGTGGAGTCTCTGATGGAGGATCGCAGGATTAAAACGGAGGAGGCGCAGGCACAACGGCAGAGAGACCAGGAGCGCATCACTGCTCTGACTGACAAGTGAGTTTCAGAAGTGCATGTTGTCTATATTTTCAGTAATTAAAAATGCAATGTTCAGCTTAATGTCTGTCTCAGTTTACACGTTTTTAACACTCTTACTCTCTACACATTGATCATTTGTAAAATATGTAAAAGACAGATTATTTTCTTTAAATAGGTCACGAGCCTGACTTTATCGTATCTTCTTTCATATCTCAGGCTAGAGAGAACTCAGAACCTGTTGCATGAGAGCACCAGAGATTTCTTACAGCTGAAGTTTGACTCACGCGCTCATGAGAAGAGCTGGATGGTGGAGAAGGATCGGCTGCTGAGGGAATTAGACTCCTGCCAGAACCGTCTGAGAAAAGCTGCCGGTGCTGAGTTTGGACGGTTGTGGCAGCCCAGCAGCAGCACAGCAATCCCTCAGCCACGGCCAGAGTCAGAGCAGCCACACAAGGAGGAGCTAAAGGTGACATTAAATACCTGTTTTACAGAATAGTATAGATACTGATGCCTTCACTAAAGAATGTCAGTGGTTTGTTCTTGGTTTAGTTGCAGTCATTTTTCTTGTCTGTTTTTTTAAAATCAGGCAACGCAGGAGGAGCTGAAGCAAGCCCATCGTCTGGCTGAGATGTACAGGGAGCAGTGCATCACTCTGGAGACAGAACTGTCCCAAATCAGAGAGGAAGGGGACGTCGGCAGAGAAATATTCAAGGTACGCTAATCTGATTATTACTAATGTCCGTAAAGTAAAATGCTCAGGCACGTCTCTGATTGATTGATCATCTTATTGTGATTATTAAATTTCGTAATAATCACTTACGTGTGCAGGAGCGTTCAGACAAAATGGCCAAGCGTCTCCAGCTGATGACTCAGCGCTACGAGGCCTTGGAGAAGAGGAGGGCCATGGAGGTGGAGGGCTTCAAGACGGACCTGAAACATCTCAGACAGAAACTCAAAGACGTAGAAAAACAGCTCATTAAGGTGCAAAATTACTTGTGAGCTTGAACTGAGATGGTTTTGTGATTTTGTTTTGATGAAGCACCCTCATTCATCTTACTGCTGATTTTTCATCTGTTTAACTGTGTATGCACCTGTTGTTCTTCAGGTTACCTTGAATATTGGGCCCAACCAGGACCTAGCCATCCTGCAGGAGGTACGTCAGACCAACGCCAGGACTAAAAAGGTTCAGGGTGAGCTAATGGCTCTGAAGGCTAAAATCTACGGACTGGAAAATGAACTGAGATTCAGCTGAAGAACGAATTTCAATTTCTGAATTATGCATTTCTGTGTTTATCTTTGTTATAGATGCTTGTTCTACTGTGTTAATTTTCGAAACCTGCACTGAATGTTATTGATATTTTGTTCTTTGGACCAATAAAAATATTCTTTTACAGTAATTTCAAATCAATGGATGCAATTGTTTTATTATATCTAAATATTTTATATATCATCATTATTATTATTATTATTATTATTATTATTACTAAATTTATCAGAATAGTACATATATACATCAGATTGAATCTAACAAAAAAAGTGAGTTGTCACAGCCTTGTTCAGATATGTAACAAACTCATAAAACTTTTTCATTGGGTTTCTCTTAGAAAAAAACAGCATAAAGAAGTCCAATTTAACGAGCAGCTTAGATAAGAGATTTTCATTTTCTTTATTTCTTCTTACCATACGTAAGTTAGTTACAAAAAAATCCTTTTCAGTGTAGCACTTCGTCCCTCACTATGTTCTTTCCTCCTGAGGAATTTTAGAATTACATTTGATGAGTAATTTCAGTTACAAAATATATGCTAAGAAATAAAGGAGAAAAAAAGTTTACAGAATAAAAATACAAACGCAGCTTCTGTTCAGCATAGTGGAGTGAGTATTTGTTTTTCCAGAACACAGCGTCTCTGCAGCAAAGTGCATGTTGTGTTGGAAATGATTATGAGCGGTTCAGTAACAGGATCATAGACTAGAAATCACCAGTCAGTGTATCCATCATTTGTAGTGGAAAGCACCACATATCCATGGCACGTAGAGTCAATGAAGATGCCGATGTAGAATGTGGTCTTACTTTTCTTGAGGGGCTTAGTGAAGTTCATTCACTTTTTAGAATCCTGTTGTTGAACACGTCCAACCAGAGCATCATTAGGTGGATTGTTTGGTGTACTATTCTGTTTGAAACTGTTTCTTAATAATAAATTTATTTGTAATGCACTTTTTATTTAAGTAAAATCTCAAAATGCTACATTAAATATATAAAAGGATAAAACAAAACAAGCAGGTAACATAAAAATAAAAATTTCAGGGACACATTTAATTAAAAGCTATGTCAAAAAGAAAAGCAGTAGTCCAGCAACACACTAGGTGACAAATGCTAGATTTGGACATTCAAGTGCCTGGCTACAGCCTTAGCTGACATGCCAATATCTGGCAGCCAAAAGCACATTCTCAACTTTCTCATGTTACCTGTGAACCTGATAGACAGATCCAGCAGCTCACGCATCACACGTCATATTTAGACTTAGACTTTATTAATCCCCAGGGGGAAATTCTGTACATCTGTGTACATTTAAGAAAGATAAGGAAACTAATGTGTAAAATAACATGCAACTTGTGCTGGTAGAACAAAAAAGGTGCTGGTATTTATCATAAAAAACAGTAGATACAGGGGTGACTGGGTCCTTGTAGAGCAGGGGTTACTGGGTTTTATTGCACAGTTGAGTCACTGGAGTGTGGCAACCAACAGTCCAGGTCATGAGCCACTGACCCTGACTGAGGTGTTGACTGGTCATGATATCTGATCATTTTCCTTTCAAGGTTTCATTCAGGGATGAAGCATTTGTCACCAGTGGAACAACTCAAAAAAATGATTTGTTCACTGCTGGCTACATTTAACCCTTCTTCTGACCACAACAACAGAAAATTTGGTTTTGAACTTTTTCTCTTAGCCAGAAAAGCAGAACATTTTATATATTGTGTTTATTGTGGTGTGAAATTTATCAAATTTGGAAAAACATTTTTAAAAAATCAATTATTTCCTTAATAAAACATATTTCACTGTAACTTTACAATACAATATAGTTTTACGTTTGCAATGAAATTGAAAACTAAAATCTGACCAAACGTGAGGTAAAGTCTCGTTTCGTTCAGTTCCATTTCCACAGAAACGATTAACAAACACGTGTTTCCGGTGAGTTACTATGTGACGTAATATCGATTTTGTGCGCATGCGCCCTCCGCTGCCTTCGGTCGCTACGGTGCTGTTGATTTACTGAATGGAGGCGGATTCACCGGCAGCATGAGGAGGCAGAGCGGACTTTAGGGCTGACCGTCACCGCTGCAGGTGTCATGACCCGTTTCTGTCGCCGTTGCAGCTGCTAGAAACCGGCAGTTACCGCTAGCTAAGGTACAAGCTAGCTCTTTAAAAGCTAGCTCTAGTCTGCTGTTTGTTTACCTACACAAGTGCCTGAAGAAATGCAGAGAATGAGATGTTTTAAAAGTGTCTGGCAGCTGCTGAAGTCAAGCTGTGAGGGAGCAGCAAAGTGCTCAAGATCAAGACATTATAGCCAAGTAAGTGAATGTTTGTCAACTGATTTATTACAGAAACACTGTGAGCACCAAGGTGCGGCTAATCACACTCATGGTTACCAGATTTACAGTCACCGTTATTACTCTGTACTTCATAAATGAGTTATCTACTCCAATAAAATCCTGTGCTTTGTACTTTATAAAGGCTCCCCTTATAGCAGGGGTGTCAAACATACGGCCAGCGGGCCAAAACCGGCCCGCCAGAGGGTCCAATCCGGCCCATGGGGCAATTTTGTAAAGAGTAAAAATTACAGAGAAGACATTAACTGCAGATTGTACATTTGTAAAACTATAAATTTAAAATAATTTCTGGACCAGTTGTTTTGGTCATAAAGTAAAATACTAGATTGCTCATTGTTCTTTTGTCGCTTTGTGTCTCGTTTTTGTAATATTTTGTCATGTTTTTGTTGTTTTTGTGTCTGAGTTTTGTCGTTTGTCTCATGTTTTTGTCGTTTTGTTTCCTTTTAGCCACGCTTATTTTTTTTGTCTTATTTTTCTCATTTTGTGTTTCACTTAATTCATTGTTTTGTGTATCGTTTTGTGTTTTTTTGTCTTGCTTGTGTCTTTTGTGTAATTTTTTTGTCTCGTTTTTGTCGTTTGTCCATTTTTTTTGACACTTTGTAACTTTTTTGCCTCATTTTTGTCTCTTTTCTGTTTTGTCTGTAATGTGTAAATGATAAACTGAGGTACATTATTACTGAAATTGAATTTATTTTTCTGAAGAAACTTCAGGTTGTTCATAATGTTTTGGTCATTAAATGCGAATATTTGAAGAGCATACTTTTTTGCAGGAAAATAAAGGAAATATTTGGAATTTTGTGGGTTATTATGCTGTAATTTAACTGGTCCGGCCCGCTTAAGATCAAATTTGGCTGAATGTGGCCCCTGAACTAAAATGAGTCTGACACCCCTGCCCTATAGGAACAAAGTCTCCCCGAGTTCAATGTGACTGAAAAGATGAGCTCACATTGTCAAGTTAATCAGTAACTTTGTGTTTTCATGCTGGTCATGTCACCGCTCTCTGGTCCATCTTTCTCCTCAGGGCCCCGGCTCCTTCGGGCTCCTCTTCGACATCGATGGGGTGTTGGTTCGAGGGCGGACGCCGATCCCTGCGGCCAAGCAGTGCTTCAGGAACCTCGTGGACCGCAATGGGACATACAAAGTCCCTGTGGTGTTCGTCACCAACGCCGGGAACTGCATGAGGCAGACCAAAGCTGAACATCTGTCACATCTGCTGGAGGTGGAGGTAAACTGAACACCACTTGACTCATCATCAGTTTGCTTTGTGTTGTGTTTTTTTAATTCATTCGTCCCCTCTGTCTCAGGTGTCTCCAGACCAGGTGATGCTGTCCCACAGTCCTTTGCGAATGCTTACTCAGTTCCACAAAATGCGTGTGCTGGTCTCCGGACAGGGTCCCGTTGAGGAAGTCGCTCACAAGTATCCTACTGCAGCTCAGGAAGTTTGGTTTCTACAGTGTTGACCTTTAAAGTGCACGTGTTCTGTTTATTTAGTGTGCTTTTCTACATGTTCCACTCTGTTATCAGTATTAGTCTTTGTACCTTTTGTTCCCTTTGCTGCTTGACCGTCTCAGTCAAGCTTTGCACAGATTGTAAGCTTTTTCTGGAGGGATTGGTGGAATTTTTTTTTTCCCCCTTTCTCACATGGGATTTGTTGTAATGTGGTAATTTGAAATAGAAAAGTTTTCTAATGTATAAAGAGCAATTTCACAACATATTTACACAACTGTGAGGAAGTGGTGTCTGGGATTCTTCTAGTTAGAGGTGGGGCACAAAATTGGAAAAAAAAATGACATTGTCCTGTTTTGTTTCTTGGCTATATTTTTGCAATGTGAAAAATACTGGGATTTTCACCAGATGATATGAATAGTTCTATATCTGGTGGATTTGTCTTACTGATTTAAATGGCCAAATGTATTTATTTATTTGACAGGGACAGTGCACATTAAAGAACATCTATTTAGACAGCAATAGACGTAAATGTGCCGGATTATAGCAACAATGCTAATTTACATCCAGTGAAACACAGGACAATACGTCACAAGAAAAGTACATTACAAAAATACACAAATAAGTTAAAGGTCAATAACTTGTCATATTATTTTGGTTAACCTCAAGCTCTCTGTAGGGGAAATCTTTGCTTTTTTTGTGACCAAATCTTCCCTTTTTTATGTTAGTCTCCTGTTTGTAGTTCATTTAGCTGTGACCACGTGGAGCCTGCATGTCCACAAACTCTGTGTCTGTCGGATCAAGTTTAAGATAAACTCAATGGATTCAAGAACCCTTAAATGGAAGTTAATTATGTGAGAAAGATCTGCTTTGCAGATTAGTCAGAGAAAATGAGGAGTATGTGATTTTTCTTTTTGTATTGGCTGTGTAATATATTGTGCAGCCTTATTTAAAAGTGTTTCTTCATATTGTTTTGTGGCTCATAACTCCTATAACTCCTGCTGAAGTTTGACTTTAACCCTGCAAACTCCAGCCTGGGTTTTGAGGATGTTGTTACAATAGATATGCTTCGAGAGGCGTACCCAGTCCTGGATGTTGTGGATCACAACAGAAGGCCTAAAGACACTGTAAGTCGTATTAATAGTCAGTTTAAGTCAAATTACAGATGAGTTGTTACTAACTGTGCACAATCTCTTACAGATTCCACCCACTAAAGGCTTACCACCAATAGACGGTGTGTTTCTACACAGTAAATGCTTACCATTGATAATTCATTCATCTTTACATATGTAACAATTTTATATATTTTTCTCTTTCTTTTTGTGGTCCTCCAGCTGTTATCTTATTCGGTGAGCCAGTCAGATGGGAAACCAACCTACAGCTTATTGTCGATGTGCTCCTCACCAGAGGAAACCCAGACAACTCCTGGAGTTCAACACAATACCCTCACATCCCGGTGCTGGCCTGCAACATGGACCTGCTGTGGATGGCAGAGGCCAAGAATCCCAGGTGATCGTCTCACTTAGAAATGTCTTTTAAACATTTTTTAAATGTTGCTGCAGTGTTATTGCAGTAAATATTTTCTGTCTCGTAGGTTCGGTCATGGCATGTTCCTCGTGTGCTTAGAGAGTCTGTACAAGAAGGTCACGGGCTATGAGCTGAAGTATGAGGCTCTGATCGGTAAACCCAGCGTGGTGACTTATAACTACGCCGAGCTGCTGATCAGACAGCAGGCAGAGAGACTCGGCTGGGAAACGCCTGTGAAGAGGCTGTACGCTATCGGGTGAGCGACTCAGTCTTATAATAATGCTTATTTTTTGGACACCCAGATAGCTCAACAAGTTGAGTGGACGATCCATGTCCCCGATGCAGCGGCCTGGGTTCGGTTCCAGCTCATGGCCCTTCACTGCAGGTCTTCCCCCTATTCTTTCCCTGCTTTCCTGTCTGCCCCTCTACTAGTGACTGTCAAATGAAGCCAAAAAAACACTTTGATTTGAGGTGAAAGCCTCTTTTACTGTGCTGTCACTTATTTATTTGATCAGGGACCATGCAATGAACATAGAAAACATCTGTCGTCTTGCGTATAGACAAGCTAAGCTAATTTTCAACTCCAGTCTCTGGTTGGGCTTTTCAGTAAAAGTAGACAAAGAGGACCAACAACACCGTTAAAAACAGCACAAACAACATTACACACTCACATAATGACACAATCCACAGTCAGTCGGCCCTTACAGATGTCATAGGTGGGTCCATTCTTGTTTTTCTTTCAGCCAATACTTACCTCTTGCTGTAAAACTTTTTCAATCCACTAACATATAAATTTTGTTTGGTAATGTGTTCCAGATGTGACAGCCTTTGATTGAAAAGGCTGTCTGTCCAGATGTAGTTGTGCAGTAAGATATTGTTGTTCGTGGAGCTTCTGGTGACCGTGCTGCTGTCCTGTCTTTGGATGAATCCACAGAGCGGCCGTGGCGCTGATTTGTTGATGCATTTAAAGACTAATTTGATGAAACAAAGATCGATGAAGTTTTCAAAACTCAACCTCTCATCTCTCTTTCCTCATAGCGATAACCCCATGGCTGACATTTACGGTGCCAACCTCTACAACCGCTACCTCCAGGCTGCCCGCCACACCAAGGCCCAGATGAGTGGCAGAGGAGGTGTGGATCCGTCGGCAGAAACCCATAAAACGACATCAGCAGGACTCGGCGGAGCGGCGGGTGCATACGGGGCTGAGCAGGAGCTCCCCGAGGGCTGCAGCTCCATGCTGGTGTGCACAGGAGTGTACAGCAGAGACCAGCAGGAGCTTCCCTCCGACGCAGCACAGACGGTCACCGAGCAGCAGATCTTCCACGGTCACAGGGACTTCCACTTCGACCCCAGCCTCTTGCAGCCATCCTTCGTTGTGCAGGATGTGAAAGAGGCGGTAGAGACAGTGTTTCAGCAGGAAGGTTGGCCTCTGGAGTAGGACAGAGTAGGACTCTGGTTCCATCTCACCCACAGAGGCATCCTAAGTGTACGTCAGGGGACATGTAGCTGTTACCGTGTTAGAGATAACAGTGCCATAGAATCAGCTGCAAAAAGCAACAATATGCAGTTTTAACTCTAATTATATTAAAGCTACATTTTAAGCCAGTCGTACATCACTGTGCGTCCCAGGCTGGAGGTTTTTTTAAAAGAATATTTTTCATGAATAGCACATACATTACTGTCTCTGTATGTCGTCAGCATCTGTGCTTGCTTTTGCACAAAATAAATCCACACATAGTTTGTGAAGGTGTAGTCGGTGAGTTACACACATTTTATGAAGCAGCTATAGAGAAGAGTTCAGACATCATTTCACCCATCCAGCTGATGTTCAGATTGATCAAGAAGGAACTCTAAGGCTGTTGCATTGGGACAGTAACGCTCTTAGTGCATATTAAGATTGATTTTATTTTTTGCACAGAACTCTACCTGCCTTTACAGAATATACACCAGTTTTTATATTTTAGTGTGATTTGTTTTTAAGCTTGGGTGGAGATTAACTTTAGTACCTCAAATGTTTTGATTTCAGCTTCAATCAGGTGCATCGGTGTAGTCCTACTTTTAGAACTTTTTGAATTAAACAATAAGCGAGGTGCAATTTTTCTGTTAAGTGGTTATCGTCATGTTATTCTTATGATGTAAATGCCTGTAATAGAAGATTTGCAAGACAGTTGCAGCACCAGTGAATAGTTCTCATACTGTTTTGCTGTATTTGTGTCAGACAGGTATAACAATGTATGATGTGCAGATGACCTAAATTGCAAGTTGACACTGTGGACCTCTGGTAATGTACTGTAAAAAGCCATATGGAGAGAAACAGCAAATAAAAAGGATGACAAAAAGTCGCATATCCTGTGAAAACGTAGTGTTTACTGTGGTGCAGTGTGTGGTCTGTTAACACATTCAGCAGCAGTTATCCTCAGAAGAATATTACAAAATGACAACCACCACTTAAAACTGTTACCAATTCTATTAACTGTATAAATATTAAAAGTCAAACATATACACACCCTTAATTCACACACACACACACACACAATGCAACACACAATTTCCCTTTAAATAACCTAAATGCTCTGGTAGTGAACTTTTTCAAACGTGTAAATTGAATATTCAGACATTTTCTAAACAAGTCTAAATCAGCCCATCCCTGCTTCTTCAGCACCCACATTTCTTATCTGAAGACACGGTGCCGGTAACTGGGTGAGAGTTATTACTCAGCGTGAACTGAGGTGAGTCCTGGGAGGCCTCGTCTGCCATGGTCGTGCCGTTCCGTGCCAGCAGCTCCCGGGCCATGAGGATGAAGGCGGCCTCCACGTTCTGGGCCTCCTTGGCGGAAGTTTCCAGGGCGGCCAGCACGTTGTTGTTTTCTGCCAGAGTGCAGGCGTCCTCGAATAACACCTGCCTCTGAGTGTGCAGGTCTGACTTATTACCTGCAGCGGAGGACAGAACAGGAATAAGGGCGATGAAACACAAGTGGAGCAGACATGTGCAGATTTCCAGTAATCAAGACTGAAAAAACACAGTAAAACAGGACTACAATAAAGAAAATCACCATCTAACAGTTTCTCAGTTAAATGTGAGACAACGATGAAAAACATCTGTCTTTATCCAGCCAAGAGTAAATAACCCACAAAACATTCAGTTTATTCTTGCCATAACAAAGTACCAGGGTCAATATATAATTGAGGGACTTTTGAAGTCCATGGGATATATCTTGCATACATTTTTATTAAAAGTAAAAAAACTAATGTTTTTCTGTTCATTATGATCATGTCTTTACAAATTCTATAATTATATATTAAGGAAACAATCGCGTATTTATAAAAAATGACTGGATATCACTAAAATGTCAACTAAATAACCATCCCAATTTAATAACAACCACCTTCTAATTAGCTAAACAAAAATAAAATGAGCTTATTCAGAAATAGTTTTGATTGTGTTCTTTTTATTAAGTTGAGATAATCATGACAGATGTTTCTTTTTGGCAATATCAAATTTTGTATGGAAAATAACAAATTGTATCTGTGTCCGAGAAATCACTTTCATTTAAGTTCCCCATTACAAAAACACCTCTCAAGGAAGTGTGTTAATTCCAGATCACATGACCTGCTCCACATGATGTCATTTCCTCCTGAATGAAACGACTCCAAGGCTTTCTGAGTTATTTAATATGAAGTAGTGTGTGATTCAAGTGTGGATTTATGGCATGTCAACAGGTTTACTACAATATCTTTATAAATAACTTTCAATTTCAATTTTACTCAATTGTATATACAATATTTAGAAGAATCTTTCTGTAAAAATGCCATGTGGTGTTTGGTTATATGTTGACTTTAGGCTTGAAAACAGCAAAAATGTCAACTATGATACAAAAAGTCCAGCAATTATATATTGACCCACCACATCCTTACATTTAAGAAGGTGAAATGTGAGACTGTTGAGCTTTTTAGCTTGAAAAATACCTGAAACAATTAACAAAAGATAAAAACAGTCAATGAACTTCTTTCTATAATATATTATAGATTTTTTAAAATATTGTATTGCATAACATACCCTAAGATTACTCATGTTGTGAATCAAGTGCAACCAAATTTCCACAGATCGTATCATAATTATAAAATAGAATATAGTTAGTGTGTCACATTCTAATTACAGTTTTGATGCCAATCAAAACACAAGTGTACATGAACACAAGGATATTTTTGCCTTGGGTTAGCTGGGTATACTTTGGAAGACTTGTGGAGTATCTGCACGGATTAAAAAAAAAAACAACAACAACAACAAGAAATTGTGTAAAAGAATATTTTTGGGCTCAACTAAATTACTTCAAAACGGAAAACTAACAACTGCTGTCACAGCTGTAGTTTGCTCTATTTAATGTCACAAAACAGTGAAAAATGGCTACCGCAACGTTCCTGTGACGACTTTAACAATCCAAAACTAAAACTTTAAAATCAGAAGAACTATTGAAGCTGATGCGAGAGAATAATTGGAGTTATTGGTTGATAAATTATAGTCTCATGTTTTTTTTAACTAATTCACTTTTTGGGATTACAAATGGGTTGATCTTTAGTATATTCACACTAATAGAAAAAGTTCAGCCTACAATAATCAATAAACTAGCAGCAAGACTGGTTTTAAGTCGGCTTTATAGCACTAACATGAAAACAAACAAGTAAATTAGCAGAAAAATAGATAGTTCAAAGTAAAAGTGACTGAGATGTGTGCCTAGCCGTGCAGCAGCCTGTTGCAGCAGCTGCAGACAACCCGCTCCTTATTTGCATTATTTTGTTGTGTTTTTTGTGTTGTTAGTATTCTACTTTACCTTCACTTTACACCTGACCCTAATATTCTGTGTTGTCTAGTTGTTTACGCCCCTTGCTGAATATCCAGCTGCTGTAACAACAGAATTTCTCTCTGGGGATTAATAAAGTCTAAGTCTAAGCTTTCATCCAGTCAATGCCCTTATCACTGTAGTTTTGCTGTAGGAGGAAATGTAACAATATCCATTTTATTTCATCATAGTATCAAAAACATCTATTTCAAAGCCATTTTAAAGAACACACATGGAACATGATGCCCTTTATTTGCTTGTTATAGTAACATCTGCATTTGAAGAAGATATTTTGGGGTTTAGGGACCGACAGTTGTACGTACCGATGAGTATCAGCACCACGCTGGCAGCTCCGTACTGCTCCACCTCTCTGATCCAGTGGGGAACAGATTCAAACGTGCTCCGGCGGCTGATGTCGTAGGCCACCATGGCCCCGTGGGCACTGCGGTAGTAGCTCTGGGTTATGGTGCGGAAACGCTCCTGTCCTGCCGTGTCCCACACCTGCATCTGGAACAACAAACAGAACACAAATGTGGGTTAACCGGTTACACAATGAGGGTCAAGTATCTCTAAAAAAAATTATTTTCTGAGTTATTCAAATGCACTGCAAACTGTTATCAGTCCTCTCTGAACAATGCTTGTGTAAACCGAGCCTCAAACTATTTATCATATCAAGATATCTGCTAGTTAACGCGTCAACACACCCAGAAAGCTAACACACACAGATGATATCAATCGAAAGAGGCAGTTGGACACTCCTGTTTCTCTAAAGTAAAAAACATATAAATGGATAATTTACCTTTACAAAAAATATACACAAACACATCTTTAAAATTCCTGTATTTCTTAATATACACATAGTAAAATATACTATTAATGCTTCATAATGGATGTGGAAATGAGTAACATATACAAAACCTGAATGAAAAGAGAGTTAATGTCACCTACCTTCACTTTCTTGCCATCAATATCCAGAGTACGAACAGTAAAGTCGACCCCGATGGTGTTTTGCTGCTTCTCAATAAAAATGCCCGACTTGAAGCTCTGCACCACGCAGGTCTTCCCCACATCCGAGTCCCCAACCAGGATGATTTTAAAAAGAAAGTCGAAAGAGTCCTCAATATCCGGCTCTGGGGACTGCATGGTCACAGGAGGAATATGGGAAATAAAAAACAGCACTGAGGCTGAAACACTTGATCCAAGACCTCTGAGCAACAGAACTGGTTCCTTCCAAGTTGTGTCAATAATAACTGAGACTATTTACAGAAACAGCAGTCACATCCTTCAGAGGAAAAGCAGGAAATCTGGTTTTTAGCAGGTGTATTCGTACAGGTAAGTGAATATGACCCATTTGAAGATTTTTTTAAAACTTATAAATAATCTGTCAGATCCAGTTTGACAGCTCGATTGTTTCTCCTGTCTCCACATTCAACAGAAAACAATCACAAAACCAGCTGAATTATCCCATCGCAGAGGATTCAAAGCCCTTTTTGTTCCCAGAAATCAAGTAAAAAGTCACAATCTAAAAGCCATTTCTTCATCGTGAACTTGTTCTCAAATCTGCATTACACTATCAGCTACATTCTTGAAACCTAAGTGCAGTGTGTCCTTTTGCCCTTTAGACCGTCAGTCTGCTACAACTCCACCTCCAACACACACACTTTGTCTGACACTTTAAGACACGCCTCCTACCTGTCTCGGTAGGTGTGATCTCCAGCCGCCGGCCCACTTGCACCACTGCATCTTGGGATTTTCTACTCAGGCTCTGCAATAGGATAAATCACCTAGGAGAGGCAGATATAAAACTAATTCAGTACCAGAAGCACCAGACAGATTGAGCTACACTTTGCATCAGGATTAACTGGTTAAAACTCACCACATTGCCTCAAATTACAAAAATGCTGAGAGCCAAAAAGCTGGAGGCTGATTTTAAACAGAGACTCGTCTTTACAGAGATGGGAGGCATGTTTTGCTTACAAGACTCAGTGTGCAAATAGCCCTGAACAAACAGCTTGAACCACTCCTGCACAGAAATCTAAACATCTTTGTCTTCACAGCTGCTACAAAGAATGTCTTTTTTAAAATCTTTTTTTTTTTTAAAGCACTACACTATGAGCCCCCTCCATGACTACTGTCAACTAACACATTCCACAGCACTCAACAGCAGAAAGGGATTAATCACAGACTGAGTCACACCAAAAACACAACAGACAGAAATAGACGGCAGGTACTTAAAGATGATTATTCGAACATGAAGCGTAATTGAATTTATTTTACCTCAGGCTTCACACATCGACATCACAGCGAGATGCTAACACAGAATGAACATACTGCTCTGAATCAGCCTCTCTCCACCCCCTCACTAGTTTATGTCGTCATCTCAGCCCACAGAAGAACGAGGCACAGCTGGACACAGAACAATGTGTGAGTGTGAGAGGCACTTGACCGAGCTGGGTCTATCTTTGGCTGTGACCACCAGCCACCTTCCTTCTTTCTGCTGTGCGGTCGGCGCCTTATTGTGGCTGGCTGGGGTGAAATGTGGTTTTGTTGACCACTCAGTGATGGAACAGAAAACACAGGAGTGAGAAAGAGCATTTATGAGGCCTCCTTTATCCAAATTAAAAATAGAATTTACAGAATAATACAAAATACAGCATACTCTAGGTTTTCAAATGTGTATGCTAGATATTATTATGGTAAAAAAACTACATTAGTATCAGGAAAAACTATAAACAGCTCTGTAAAATCATCAAAAAATCCTAAATCCAGAACATTCAGACGTCTTTAGGTACAAACTGATCTGAGCTAATGCATTCTTAGAAAATAACAAACCACAGCGACCATTTCAGAGAGCAGGAATCATCTGTGACTCAGCAGACATTCAGCTGAGGAGCTGCGCTGGTTTGGATGAGTCGTGGTGAAATCATATTTGAGCCGTATCTAAGCTACCGTATCCCAGTCACAGACGACAGCCTGCCGTGTCATCTCCTCGGCAGCAAATGCGCCGCACTCACAGGCTTCCTCAGTCTGAAAGCGGCGCTGGGGCTCGGCTGGCTTTTTCTCTGTTTCTGAGGTTTCTTGCCAGACATCTTATTCAGCGAAGTTTCTGGAGGAGGGACGTGAATCGGCTTCCAGGGGATCGGATTGTAGAAGCTGGGAGATGGGTACGATCTGTCGTAGGGACCTGGAGGAAAAAAAGAAACCAGAATGATAGTGAAACTTAACAAATTTAACTAATGAGCTACAATAATGATAGATAGGTAGATAGACAGACAGACATACAGGACAAAAATAACCAAAATGAGACACAAAAATGAGACTAAATGACACAAAATGAAACATAAACTGATTATTAAAGACTAAATGTAACAAAAATTCATAAATTGAGACACTAAGTGGCCCAGAGTCACCTCTGTGGCCCGAATCATGTGTCTGCTGACTAAAGCAGCAAAAATGGGACAAAAATGACCAAATTAAGACACAAAATGACCAAAATGAGACAGAAAAAAGACTAGAATGGAACAAAATGAATAACTTGAGTCATAAAATTACTGTTACGATAGACAAAAGAGGTAAAATGGGACAAAAATGAAGAAAATGAGACACAGAAATGAGACTAAACTACTAAAGTGAGACAGAAAATGACCAAAATAACACAGAAATGAGACTAAACTACTAAAGTGAGACAGAAAATGACCAAAATGACACGGAGAAGAGACTAAAATGGAACAAAAATGACCAAAATGAGAGACAAAATGGACTAAAATGAGATAAAAATGCATAACTTGAGACACAAAATTTTCACATAGATAGATAGATAGATAGATAGATAGATAGATAGATAGATAGATAGATAGATAGATAGATAGATAGATAGATAGATAGATAGATAGATAGATAGATAGATAGATAGATAGATGCCTAAAAATGACCAAAATGAGACAGAAAAAAAGACTAAAATGAAACAAAAATGCATAACTTGAGACATAAAATTACTGTTAGGACAGACAAAAGAGCTAAAATGGGACAAAAATGAATAAAATGAGACGCAAAAATGAGATTAAACTGCTAAAGTGAGACAGAAAATGACCAGATAGATAAATAGATGGATGGATGGATGGATGGATGGATGGACGGACAGACAGACAGAGACAGACAGACAGACAGACAGACAGACAGACAGACAGAGACAGACAGACAGACAGACAGAGACAGACAGACAGACAGACAGAGACAGACAGACAGACAGACAGACTTAGGGTTTGACCTTACTTGCTGTGCTGCAGGGTGATCTGGGACTCGCTCTGCTTTTTTCATTGGCCTTTGCTAGCCACTCCTTAAACTTCTCCTCTGCCCTCCGATGGCGCTCCTTCTCCTGCTCCTCCTTCAGGGCAGCTTCCTCCTGTCAAAAAACAAAAAGTTTCTCTCATTTTACCTGTGTATAGATTCATTTAACATCTGATTTTTTAAAAAGAAAAAAGAGACACATTACTTTTTCCTTCTTTTCCTTCTCTGCTTTTTCTTGGTCCTTTTTCTGCAGCCAGTCTTTGTACTTCTGCTGAGCTTTCCGTTCATTCTCCCTCTGTTTGTCCCGCTGCCTCTGCATCTCCTTCTCCTCTTTACTGTGTTTTAGAGTTTGCTCGTGTCTCTCCTAGGATTGAAAAACGAAAACAGGTAACAGAAATGACATAAGTATAGCAGATAACTGTAACATCACTGTGCCTATGTACAAATTGAGATGCTAATGACGTTAAAAAATACAGCTTTGTACCTGTTCTCTTTTCATTTTTAGCCAGTCTTGGACCTTTTCATCTACAACGATCTTTTTCTGTTCCCGCTCTCTTTCTTGTTGTTCTTTTCTTTCTTTGAGTAAGCGCTCCTAAATCACAGAATACAGAAAAGTGCTTAATAAGTGGTTTGGATGGGTTGCAAAAATAAATAAATGGTACTCGAAAAGATAAATGAAAGGTATTAAAAGAAATGCTGCATTTCTTGCCTCCTCTGCTTTCTTTTCCAGTTTCAGACTGTCCTCTTTAGCTTTGTTTACCAGCCACACTTCCCATGCACTGAGCGAAGGTGCACCTGCAGGCTGCACAGCTGGACTCAACATCTGCTCTGAAGGTGTTTTCGGTAGCTCACATCTACAAAACGAGCAGAGATGTTCGCACCATGGCACACACAAGAACGGAAAGCATCTTACCAAATCAGCAGTACCTGACTGGTGATGTGCTGAGCCTGGGTGAAGCGTGCCGAGCTGGGACGGACTCCAGGTCTTCTTCGTCGCTGTCAAAACTGTCATGATAAATGGGAGAAAGCAGAGAAAACGTGTCCTCGTCGTCGGACAGGATGCCGTCGTCCAGGATGCCGTCGTCCAGGCCCTTAGAAGCGTGGATGTCTTTCCCCAGGCTGGTCTTGACGGGGGTCGAGCTGAAGCCTTTGGACGCAGAGGCAGGGCAACTGGGCATCCTCCCTCCAGACATTACTAACCGATGTCTGCCCAAACAAGGAATCAGAATCAGCTTTAATGGCCAAATACGTACACAACATACAAGGAATATGGCTGTTGGTGTCACCCTAGGAATATGGAAAGAGATTAATAAAAAAAGAAACTATGGAAAGAAGAACAGGGACAAAATAGTAGTAATAAACATAAATAAAACACAATATATGCAGATATTTACGAGCTAGGAAAGAATATATACACACAGTAGTGCAAAATGATAATTGCTACATGATAATACAGTGCAAAAAGCAGAGAATGCTGTTCTTAGTGCAAAAAGTACTGTAAATATCCATATTCCAACAGACATTGGAATACTGTATACCAGAGGTGTCAAACTCATTTTGGTTCAGGGGCCACATTCGGCCCAGTTTGATCTCCAGTGGACCGGACCAGTAAAATCACAGCATAATAACCTATAAATAACCACACCTCCAAATGGTTCCTTTGTTTTAGTGCAAAAATGTTCACATTTAAGGAACTATCTTTTTACAAAACATTATGAACAACCTGAAATTTCTTAAGAAAAATAAATTCTATTTCAACAACATTATGCCTCAGTTTATCATTCACACATTACAACTTACAGATCACAGTGAATCTACAAATGCACAAAACATTTAGTCACAGGTATCTGGAACTGACTGATATAGTATTTTACTTTATGATCAAAAAAACAAGTCAGACCTAAAAATAAGACAAAAAAATAACAAAAACAAGACAAAATATTAGAAAAATGAGACACAAAATGACTAAAACGAGAAACAAAATGACCAAAAACGGGACAAATGACATCAAACAAAACAATAAAAGAGATAAAAAATTTGACAAAAAGTTACAAAATGACAAAAAAATGGACAAATGACAAAAATGAGACAAAAAATTCCGTAAATGACACAAATGAGACAAAAAATGACAAAAGCAAGAAACAAAATGACAAAGAAAGTAGACAAACAACACAAGCGAGACAAAAAAAACACAAATAAAACAAAAACAACGAATAAAGCGAAACATAAAACCGACAAAAAAGGACAAAAAACGCAAGCAAGACAGTAAAAAAGACAAAAAAGACCAACAAAAACAAGACGAAATATTACAAAAATGAGACACAAAATGACAAAAGAACAATAAACAATCCAGTATTTTAATTTGTGGCCAAAACAACTTGGTGGTCTTGAAATGATTTTAAATTTACTGTTTTACAAATTTACAATTTGCTGTGAATGTCTTCTCTGGAATTTTTAGTCTTTACAAAGTTGTTCCCCGGGCCGGACTGGACCCTCTGGAGGGCAGGTTTTAGCCCGCATGCCGCATGTTTGACACCCCTGTTGTATACTGTACAGGTGTGGAGGAATGGCTCAGCTGTTTTTTAGGGTTCTCAGCTGTTTATCAGGGTGATGGCAGTGGGGAAGAAGCTGTTCTTGTGTCTGGTAGTTTTAGTGTACATGGCTCTGTAGCGCCTGCCAGAGGAGAGAACAGTTTATATCCAGCTAAACGTTTAATACGAGTGTTGTTGTAGCTGCTGTAAAAGATAAACACCAGTGAGGCGCATTAATCCAGTGATCTCATGCCTAATACGCATAATAACAGCATTAGCTACACATTTAGCCGTGTTGTTTAGGCTAACGTTAGCACTGCTCAGCTAACTTATCGACAACATTCCTACTTTGCAACGAGCTGCTAAACGTTAAATGCTAACTACTAGCTTTTTTGCGTGCAGAGCTCTAGCTAGTTTCGAAAAGAACTGTGGATATATGCTTATTACCTTTGTGTTAAAGAGAAAAGTCCCACTGCAGCGATCCTTTTCAGTGTGAGGAGGAAGCTCGGAACTGATTTACCTACAACTTTTTTTCCCATCATACACCACGCCCCCGACGCGCTAGCGGACCGTAACCATGGTGACGCTTGACGCCGCTCAATCCGCGCTTGTCAACATGTGTATTGTTTACATTTTTGAACTTGATATTTATAAAAGACAAATTATGTCCAGCTGCAAAGGCTTCTAGAACAGATGCTTTGACAACGGCTGTCATTCCTATTATGTAGACAAAAATATTTATTAGTTTATTATACATTCAATTTCTGTGCAGACTCTTCAGTAAAATTTATTTAATTTTGACACCAGATATTCCTGAACAACGAACAACTATATGTTTGTCTTTAAATGTCCTGCATTTGGCAATCAGCAGACTACTGAGACTGCTTTACTTTCCAGTTGGTCTGTTATTCTGTCTGGTTCTTGCCTGTTCTGTGCTTCAGATAATCAGTGTTCTGCCCGTTATAATAACAGGTAGCCGTTGTTTACTGCAGCTCTGACCTAGTTGAAGTTAACCTGCTGATTCACTCTGTGTCGCTGCCACTTAACATTATCAGTCTAATTACCAGCAGGCAAACCAGAACGAGCTCGTACAGTGAAGAGCTGCTTCACAGACAGATGTGACATTTTGTGAGAGTTTGTAAAAACCTGCAGCTGTCATTTTGTTATTGTGTTTTATGTGTGTTAATGCTAACCGTATAGACAACTGTGTGTTTTCTTTCTTCTGTCTATGAATATGTTCGATGCAATCATTCATGTACAATTAAAGTTTAAAATCATGTTTTTGGCTACATCATAGTAATTACAGACTGAATCATTTCTTAGATGGATGATAGATTTCTTTTGTCCTTACATGCCAGTTTCATTAATTTCCCAGACATCCAGAAACTAGCAAATAGTCTAGATCTGAATAAAACTGATCAATTTGACAGTCATTTGACAGATCATTAGTGAACCATAAATTTAATTTTGATTAACCATTAAAGTAATTTTTTAAATGCAGAAATTGCATGAATTTACTGTCACATGTTTCTTAAATGTGAATATTGATTAATTTTATTTATTTGTTTGACTGATAGTAACTTTATGTGTTAACTGATGTGTCTTTTTCTGTTTTGTGACATTTTTGATAATTGTTATCTGACAATTAAATCTAGTAATAAATAATGAAGATAGCTGTTAGTTGCAGGGATTCTATGAGTGGATGATGTTCTTGTTGGCAGAAAAAAACAACCACAATGTAACTAAAAAAAGCTCCAGGTTTTAAAACTAGATTTTTGACCGCAAGATGGAGGATGAACCAGCTGTCAGTGGTTTAAATTCCTGACAAATATGTAATTAATCAAACTATGTTGTGCCTGTTTTGCCTGGTGTAACTGGCCAGATTAAACTCCTAGGCCAAAGTATACCCCGATATATTCTAGATCACTTTATACCTCACGGACTGAAAGAGCCCAGAATATGTCCTTCTAGGCTAAAATACATCCCATGTAAAATGAGATTACATCAATCAAACAAATTTTTATCTTAATTTAAGTGCAAATCAATGAAATTACATGAAACATGTTAGACAAAAAAATACTATGAGACATTGTGCTGATGGAATGGTTTATTTATGGAGCACAAATCAAGCCAATCTTAATTTAAGCACAACACAAAGGTAATATAAATAGATATTGTACTGAAATCAGTTATACAGTAAGAATTGAAATTAACAACAGCCAGTGTTGTTTGATTATGATTTGCTTCCAGCATAAATTTATCTTAGCATGCAATTCAGTTTCCCTTTGATTCGAACTTTTCTCCATTGTAATTAGCTGAAGGACATTCTAGTTGTGTTCTTTCATCATGATTTGCTTGCTGAGCTCTTTGTAAAAAAAAAAAAAAAAAAAACCTAAATAACTTAACAATTAAGAGTCATGCTTAATCTTTATGTGTCAACAGATATAAACCAGCCATTGCCAGTTTATACCTGAGTATACTTTGGCCAGGGGGGTTAATCTGACCTGATACACTGGTTGATATTGCAGTCTTGACAGTATAGTTGAAAAAAAACAGCAACATGTGTGTCTGTTGTTGGTCATTGTAGAAATATTTCAGGAATGCTCTCTAAACAGCTCCCATCTATCTCTCCTCCTCGATACAATTTTGCATAAAGTGTCAGATCACCGTTAGGCGTCCACATTTCTGAGAAAGACAATGACTCAGCCGCCGACACGTGCAGAACTCAGGTGGGTGTGTCGGATCCTGGAGTCCAGCTGCAGAGTCACACCAGATTGTGGTATTCCAGGCTGATACTGCTTCCCTACAGGGGCAGCAGGCCTCCTTCAGAGCTTCATTACTGCAGCAGCCAGTTAGCTGGCCAGGTGTTATGGTGGCAGGAGACCTTCGAGGGCTGCCAGCAGGCAGAGGGCAACAACTGAGACGAGCCTCCCAGACCCCTCGTCCAGACCAGGGACCGCCGAGGAAATCTCGCAAGAAGCTCCAAGTAATCATCTGTGTCCTGCTTGTGGAGCTGTGTGAGAGGTTCACTTTCTTTGGGATTGTTTGCAACATGATTCTCTTCTGCACTGTGAAGTTGGGCTACAACAACTACCTGGCTGCGACAGTCAACCTGAGCTTTATAGGAGCCAGCACCCTCACCCCTGTTCTGGTTGGGTGGTTCGCAGAAACCTGTTTAGGAAGGACTAAGGTGCTCTACTTGTGTGCTTTTCTTCATTTCTTCGGTAAGATGAAAGGGTTGATAGATGTTGTGTGATGTGAAAAATTGGACATTTGTTGACTCTTGACAGTGTCTTGGTTGATGTATTTCTGTTACAATGTAAGAATAGAGTGAGGCCTTCATGCCAGCTCTTATACACTGTTGGTATTTTATGGCTTTTCTCTTACACAATCCATTGCTGCTTACTTTCCGAGAGATTTCCTGTCATTGCATCTATGCATTTGTTACTGTAATGTTATTTACTACCAATCTATAAATGCACAATCATCCAGCATTAAAAACTGCAGCTGGATGCTCTGACTTCCCTCTGGAATTGTGCTCTGCTTCAGGCACAGCCATGCTGCCCGTGGTGGCGTTTCCCTTTGAGGATTTCTACATCGACACTCATCACATGACCCACCAGCTGGAGCCTCGGGAGCAGCAGATCTTGTTCTACACCGGCCTCCTGGCGGCTGCGTTGGGCATCGGCGGCATCCGGGCCATCCTCTGTCCAATGGGAGCCTACAGCCTGCAGGGCTACAACCAACACCAGCTGCTGGCCTTCTTCAACTGGTGGGTAGCGTTGCAGTCTGGACACAGTCATTCACTTGGGTAGCCGATGATCAGACTCCAAACAGCCCATTAATATTATAACTATGGCAAATCACATTCCTATTAATTATGTAAGGTCCAGTGCTTGTGCATGATGGTTCCATTTGCTTTTAGAAAATAAAGCCAGACTTCTGATGGCCCATTAGTGGTAGACATCGGTGCAAATTTGGATCATTAAAATCAAATAGCTTCATTACTGTGTTTAATTATGATTTATTTTGGAATAAGAACATTTTCCTTCAACACTGTCACCTTTTTGACATGTTAATACTTAAAAGTTAAAGGAGTGTTCAAAACAGAAAGGTCCATCATCTGGGGAGAATAAATGTTCTTAAGAACTGACCCAAATTTTTGCCATTTTGATTTTAGATAGATAGATAGATAGATAGATAGATAGATAGATAGATAGATAGATAGATAGATAGATAGATAGATAGATAGATAGATAGATAGATAGATAGATAGATAGATAGATAGATAGATAGATAGATAGATAGATAGATAGATAGATAGATAGATAGATTATCATTATCAAGAGGCCCTTTCACTACTATGTTGTTTAATCCTCTAGCTATTTTCAAGTTGTTTATAATTTCTTATGTGTAACCATGAAAACGTTGTGTTTATTGCGATGAGTAGCTCATTGTAAGTTCTGTTTCCCTGCGTTTAGGTTCTACTGGTTGGTGAACCTGAATTCCACGGTTGTGTTTCTGGGCATCGCTTACATCCAGCAGTCTGTGGCCAAAAATCTGGCTTTCCTGATCCCCTTCATCTCAGTGCTGCTGGCTCTCATCGCCATACACATGATGCGCAACAAACTCACCTACAAACCCAAGAAAGGTAACACACGAACAACAGCAACGGAAGAGACAGAGACTTGAAGAGAAACTTGTAGAAAGCTGTTTCACTGTGCTAAATGTATCTTCCAACAGCAGTGCTGCTTTTGAACCATGCTGCACTTATTTTATTGATCAAGAATGTTTTATTTCCCCTCAATCTGCCTGCAGTTCATCCAAAAATATCAGAATTTTTGTCGTGACTGTTAGTTACAGTTGATTCTGAGTTAATAGTCAGAAATTTAGAATTTTTCAGCACTCAGAATTTTTTATTTTTGCCAATTTTTAAAAGGAGACATCTAAAAAAATATTAAAAATTGGACAAAATATCACAATTTAAAACTAATAACTACTTTTCTGTGCAATAACACAATTCTAACTCTATTATACTAATATATTTATTTTCCTCATACAATGTACATTTTTATATTTTATGCTGACTTTTCTGCGTCTGTTTATATTTTTAGGACATATTTTTCTACTTTATCTTATATTTTTGTTCTACTGCTTAAATTTCAAAGACTTTGAATGGGAGCAACTGTAACGAAAGCGTTTTGGCTCAACGTCTGCAGTTTAAAATACAAATACAGTATTTTAAACATATAGTATAGTATTTTAAGTATTTTTATAACAGTGACTTGACTCACTCTGTTTCTTCTTCTGATTGTCACAGGGGGATCATTACTGACCACGCTGGGAGTTTTCTTGAACTCTCTCCGGATGTGCTGCCTCCACTATCGCCACCTGAGCGGAGACGTGACATCTTGGCTGGACCGGGCCAAAGAGAACAACGGCGGCCGGTACAGCGAGACGCATGTGGAGAACGTGAAGGTCCTGGCCAAGCTCTTCCCTCTTTACGGCCTCCAGCTGCTGTACAGAGCCTGCATCACTCAGGCAGGTCACCGGGAGACAATGGGGGCTTTAATCATGGCAGGAAATTTCTTCAGTGGAGTCCTGACTTCTCCAAATTAATACTCAAAGTCGTCTCACAAGTCAAAGCAAAGTCAAAGTTGCAGTAAGGAATCCCAAGTGACTAACAAAGGCGAGAAACAGCGTAGCTTTAATACAGGCACACACACATTTTGGTATGTGTTTTCTCTAGTTCGCTGCCGGTTAGGCCTGGGTTCCTTTATACAGCATTTTATATGAGTTACACACCACACAGTTATATAGTATTACAATGAATAAGAGCATCATAAAATACAATCATTTTCATAACAAATCAAAATGCTTTATCATGTATGTTCCCCACAGATTCCTTCGGGTTACTACATCCAGACGATGAACTCCAACCTCCACCTGAATGACCTCCTGTTGCCCATCGGTGCCATGAACGTGATCAGCATCCTTCCTCTGCTGCTCTTAGCTCCTCTGTTTGAATGTGTGGCCTCCTGCTACCTCTCCACGGGAAAAACTCCTCTGGCACCCGCAAAACTCATCAGTGAGTGTTTCCACACAAACCCCCCTCTAGTCTGCTAGTCTCATTTTTATGTCTTCACCTAAATGTCCCTCTGTCTCCCCTCTCTCCTCCTGTAATCACTACCTCCCCCGGTGTGCAGCCCCTTCTCTTATCACCCCACCCTGTCCGTCCTCCCCCCTCCAGCTCTGGGACACATCTGTGCCGCTCTGTCGGTCCTGCTGGCAGGTTTGTCCGAGCTGCAGAGGAAGTCGTACCCCCTGGTGGAGCAGACGCTGTCCGGGAAGGTTCTGCAAGTGTCATCCATGCCGTGCTTCCAGCTGGCTCCTCAGTACGTCCTCCTCGGCCTGGCGGAGGCTCTCGTCACCCCTGCATGTGAGTTAAGGCCTCCAAGAATACATTAAATCAGGGCTGTCAAACTCATTCTAGTTCAGGTTCCACATTCAGCACAGTATAGTCTCAAGTGGGCCGGACCAGTAAAATCACAGCATATTAACCTATAAATAGCGACGACTCCAAATTTTCCCCTTTGTTTTAGTGCAAAAAAGTACATTCTGAAAATGTTCACATTTCAGAATTTAAAAAAAGGACACAAAATGTCAAAAGCGAGAAACAAAATGACAAAAAATGAAACAAACAACATGAAACAAAACAAAAAAGACAAAAAATTTGACTAAGAAGTTACAAATCCACAAAAAATGGTCAAATGACACAAACGAGACAAAGAACTGACAAAAGTGAGAAACAAAACGATAAAAAATATAAAAACAACACAAGCAAGACAAAAAAAACAAAGTGACAAAAATAAGACAGAAAAAACACAAGCGAGACAAAGGGAAACACAAAACAACAAAAATGAGAAACAAAATTACATAAATATGAGACAAACGACAAAAGTCAGACAAAAAAACAAAAACAAGACAAAATATTACAAAAACAACACACAAAACAACAAAAGCGAGAAACAAAATGACAAAAATGAGACTAACGTCATGAAACAAAACAAAAAAGAGAGAAAAGTTACAAAGCAACAAAAAAATAGACAACACAAGCGAGACAAAAAACCCACAAAGCTGATACGCAAAATAAAGAATAAAGCAAAACAAGAAATGACAAAAACAAGACAAGAAACACAAGCGAAACTGAAAGGAAACACAAAATGACAAAAACATGAGACAAAAAGGCAAAAAACAAGACAAAACATTACAAAAATGAGACAC
The DNA here is from genome assembly GCF_022539595.1 of Amphiprion ocellaris. NCBI lineage: Eukaryota > Metazoa > Chordata > Actinopteri > Pomacentridae > Amphiprion > Amphiprion ocellaris. The sequence goes on from NC_072768.1 coordinate 7,716,905, forward strand.
AAAATGACAAAAGAACAATGAACAATCTAGTATTTTTCTTTTTGATCAAGGTCTAGAAATTATTCTAAATTTATAATTTTACATATTTATAATTTGCAGTTAATGCTTTCTCTCTGACACTTTACAAAGTTGTCCAGACTGAACCCTCTGGTGGCCGGTTTTGACCCGTGGGCCGCATGTTTGACACCCCTGCATTAAATGGTGCATCTTCTCAACTTCTGAGCACAAAACTACTGACTCACAATAGTTCTAATTCAAAATTCTGCACTGGATCTGGCTTTTTCCTTTCAGGTTCCCTCATATCTTTCCAGCTGACCCCGAGCCACATCAGAGGGATCTCCCTGCACTTCCTCACTCTGTCCTACGGAGGGGGCTGTCTGCTGGGCGCCTTCATCGTTCAGCTGGTGTACTTTATCTCTGGAGGTAGAACTGAATCCAAACTCTGTGTTGCATTGATTTAATGCCAGTGTGACCACAGTGATTCTCTCTTTACAGGTAACTTTTACCCAAACACACTGCATGATGGGAATCTGGAGAGATTCTTCTTCCTTCTGGCCACACTGATGGCTCTAAACACTGTGGTGTTTTGGAGTGTATCCTACAGGTACAGTGTTATTTCTCAGTACCTGAGCTACAAGATGGAATAAAGGTTAAAGTATGAATTTAACAAAAAAAAAAAAAGAACATTGTTGAGTGTGGATTACAGTCAGTAAAGTCCAATATGGCACCTTTGAATAGTTGGTAAAGATGTTCTGTTATGACGTAGCTGAGTTTAAGAAACTAATTTTGACAAATGCATCCTATTTATCACTAAAAAAGTTGTGTATCACGACTATAAGTGTATCATCTTGATATCCTATCCCCTCCAGGTACATGGATCTGAGTGTGCAGGGAAAAGCGCTGACCATCAGTCCTCTGGCTGAGAAGCTGCTGCATTACAAAGCCAGTCTCCGTTTCTACGACACAGTAGATCACGCCTCCATCGAATCTATTTTATGATTTCAATTACTAAGATGTCTCCTGTTAGTGGCGCTGGCGCTACATGTTTCTGTTAACATGTGTAGATTGAGAAATAATGGGCTGACCTGGATGAATAAATGAAATGTGAATATATTCGCACCTTTACAATCAAAATGTAAAATCACAAACTGTGTATGGAATCAAACATGTCAGTTACTGAGTGACATCAAAGCTTTGTTATTTTACTTTTGTAAAAACGGAACACAAGAGTAAATAAGTTATTAAATAAATAAATGTATAGTTTTTTTATTTGATAGAATTGCATTGTAATTTTGTTGTACAGCTTCTACAATCTTTGCAACTGTAAAAACAAACAAACAAACAAACAAACAAAACATAAACAAACAAACACAAAAAATGCCTTTTCTAGCCAGGTAAAGAAGATATGATTAGCAGAGCATGGTCTTCTATCTGAGTCGATTAAACTAAAGCAATCATTCTGCTGATTAGTGTTTTTTTTTTTTATCATTAAAAGGAGAGGGCTGCACAGTGGTGTAGTGGTTAGCACTTTCGCCTTGCAGCGAGAAGATCCCTGGTTCGCGTCCCGGCTTTCCCGGGATCTTTCTGCATGGAGTTTGCATGTTCTCCCTGTGCATGCGTGGGTTTTCTCCGGGTACTCCGGCTTCCTCCCACAGTCCAAAAACATGCTGAGGTTAATTGATCATTCTAAATTGCCCGTAGGTGTGAATGTGAGAGTGATTGTTTGTATATATATATGTAGCCCTGCGACAGACTGGTGACCTGTCTAGGGTGTCCCCTGCCTTCACCCAAGTCAGCTGGGATAGGCTCCAGCCCCCCCCGCGACCCTAATGAGGATTAAGCGGTGTATAGATAATGGATGGATGGATGGATAATGGATCATTAAAAGACAGAATAATCACAGCAGCAGCTACAACTGCAGAGGATTTAAACATAACAAAGCCTTTTCCAGCATACAACAGTAGAAATTTGCTTTAACTAGCCTAAAATATAAAATAAAAATCAGGGTACAACCTTCTCTTAAAGGAAAATAGACAAGATGAATCATAGAATATGCTAAAACATCAATTTGAAATGCTGATTAACAATTAAATTATTACCTACAACCAAAATTACAATATTAACAGCTTGTAAAAGTTGAAGGAATGCTGTATAGTAAAGGTTAGCGTCACTGACACTAACACATATATTCAAAAGCATTTATAAAGGCAGCAAAAGAAAAATACATGTAGTATAATCTTTAGTTGCATTTAAAGATATTACATCAAAAGACATCAAAAAGACTATAAACCTGGAAAATGTCTATTATTATTTAGTTCACATGACTGAAATCTCCTATTATCTGTACATATTCATGCATTTTTTTTTACACACGAGTGTGGATTTTGGCCTCCATCTATTACAAAAAAGCACGTTGAAATCAGATCTTTCAATTAACAGAAGAAATGATTCGACCAATGAACAATGGTATTAAACATTGGACTTGTGCTTTTTCAAGAAGACTATCTTTGGCATTTTAAAGTTAAAAGAAAAAATATTATTTAAAAAAAAAAAAAAAAAACGGCTAAATGAAAATGTCTGTATTTTTGGTCTCTGTCAGAACAAAGGACCTCTAATATATGTTGCTTTCTATTTAGTCCAGTATACATAAATGTCTTTCTCACATGCAGATTTGTAAAACTTGTTCATGTTCACATTATTCGTACAGTTTTTTATCTATTACTGAACGTAAAATGTCCTGCAAATGATGCTTATTAATGAGGACAGACTTACATGTGGCATATTTTAAGCGTTGCCCCTAAATGAACAGCGAACCCTGGATAGAGAGGCTCAGTGAAGGTGGTCTGGACTCGGTGCAACAGCATCAACCTGTCAGGGGGAAAAACACTGTAGAAGCTCAGATTTCCTGCTTTATAATCGAGCCGTATGCCGACTCTGCGGGAGCGAACTGGAGCTATTCCACTTCTGTGGAGATTATTGTGCCAAAACGTGCCGCCAGAAGGAGAGCAGATGAGTTTCCAGGACAGATCATTGTGACCAAAGCAGCATTGTTTGCCTGAGCCGTTTCTTTCAATGCCTTTATATGACACAGCCACCTCAACGATGCCTCCGTCCCACTCCACCTCCCAGTAGTGTTTCCCTTCGAGGCCCTTTTCACCCAGAGCCTGGTGGAAGTGGGTGAATCTGTCGGCATGGGGAAGAGCCTGAATGCTGTCACCCCACGACATCTCTGTCTTTGTTTCAGACAGGTGAAGACATGCAGCCACTGTGCGGGGATCCACCGTCACTTTGGTGTCTGCAGGGGAAGATAAAGCACTCAATTAGCTGTTGAAGCTTTCATGTATGTATGCAAAGTTAATGAACATCATATTTGCTCTTACATCTGCGCAAAAAGTTGGCCCTTGATGGTATCTCCTCACGCAGTCTTGATGTTTTTGCTTTGATTGAAAAGAAAAGAAAAAAATACACTCACTTAAGGAAACAAACAGACTAGAGCGCAGTTTAAAAAAAAAACTGACTATACTTACACACAATCTCCCCAGAATTACATAATAACTCATTGCTTTCTTTGTCGCACATATTCTTCATTTTATCTTTTTGTGCAGAAACAAACTGTGTCAGGTCAAATCCCTCATCTGAGTCAGTGAACACAGGGAGGTCATCCAGGGCCTGGAAACCCTGCAGAGGCCAACAGACACACGGTTAAACATTCTTAAACTGAGCATCACAAATTAGAGAGAGAATGAGAAGTGAGGTGAGAAAAAAACATCACCATAAGAAACTGGACGGGGTCATCTGTCTGTGAAAGCTGCTGGAGTTTATTCTCTCTCCTCCTCAGCTCGAACACTTCACGTTGCAGCTTCCTGAGGCGACTCGTGGTCCAGTCCACTCCAGCTTTCTCTGCTTCTCCCACTTTCTCTCTCATCTCGGAGCATTTCCTCTTCACGTAGCGGATGTATACGGGGATGTAGTCCAGGCTCCGTCGCTCAAAATCATCACAGGCCTGCCAGGCAGCGTCCTGGTAGGAAGTTATACCATTGGTCCTGATGACTGAGTTACAGTAACAACCAGCAATACAGCTCTGCTACTTATTCTGCAATACATGATAAAAACCTGGATATTTCTTAATTATATGAATTTCTCCCAAACTGGAGGCCTCCACCTTCCAAAGGGGTCGTGTACGAAATTCTATTTACCCTATTAAGGTCCACTGTTTCAAAAATACAACATCAAACACCAACCATTTTTTTCTTTAAAGACCACATATACTTAGTCAGTGGGTCCTATTGTTTAACCCTGCAGTGCTACTGGATGCTAAAAGTGTTTATAGGTCATGAACTCACCCAACCTGCAAACTTTTCTTCAGATTCTGCTAATTGTTTTCTATATTTGGGTTTTACAGTCAACAAATACAATTATCAACTGTTGTTTTAAATATCTATCTATCTATCTATATATATATATATATATTTGTCTAAGTGAAACAATGTTTGTAACTTTATGTGGTGACTTTAGCTGACCTCTAACAGAATCGTTTGACATTTATTTGAGTTCTTGCTCTGAGTTTAAGGAGACGTTCAATCCAGCTTTCACGTCTGTACGGCAAATATGAAGAAGATGCAACCAGGAGATGGTTAGCTTAGCTTAGCATGGAGCTCCTGGCTGACCTCCAGGGAATAACCTTGGTTGTCTGTCTCTGGTCTATTTGCTAAGCTGAGCTCTTAAGATGTTGGTTGTGGCTTCATATTTAAAAAAAAAAACAAATGAGAAATATATCAGTTATTATTGTGTTTAAGAGTTGGGTGTAAAACCAATAGGGAACACTTTATCAAACATGGACCACGACCTGAAGCTAAACTATATGTTTTTTTCCCTCCTGATTGCCGTAGAAAACCGTTTTTTACTGAACACATATGTCACATTTCATTAAATCACTTAAAAACTGTCTTATTTTGAAATTCCTGCAGACATTTGACTCATCAGACTTGGAAAATCCAACTGACACTGAAAACCTGCAGCAAAAAAGAGCCGCCATTAGTGTTTAAAGATAATTCTACTATGATTTGATCCTTGAAGAATGCTTTAACTGTATTTACTGTACATTTTTATACAGTCGTTTCATTTTCCTGCTGTTTCGTTGCTTCATTCTGCTTGTTTGTGTCACTCATTAAGTGCTTTTATTTAAATATTCCAACACTGTCAACTCCCAGTAATAAACTCTGAGATGCATCAGCTCCTCATCGTCTTAACGCTCCACATTTCCTACTCAAAACTTAAAATATTTGACCAACGCTCTGTAGCTTCACACAGTTTTTAGTTCAACTACCACCTGCTTTTGTATTTTATATTATTAACTGTTTCTCAGTCGGTTTGTGTCGTTACAGATCCACCGTCGCAGATTTATTCAGAGTTAATTATTATGAAATGTCAAACTTTTGTCAGTTTAAGTCAGGAGTTTTCAAAGTCTGAGGCTCAACCCAACTTAATTTAGTTTTGCCTTTTGATCCCATAGTCAAATACTGCTGGCTAATATAGCATAACTAGCTCAAAAACATTCATCATGTCTTCTTATTGATGCAGTAGTTTTGAGTTCTTTTGTTCAGACATAAAGTGAATACATAAATGTTGATTACCTTGACAGCTTCTCACCGAAACCATCAAGGTAATCAACATTTATCTATTCATTTTATGGCTGAACAAAAGAACTCAAAATGACTGTAGCATAGCTGTAGTTTCCGACTGGAAAAATATCAATAAATTCCTCAAAACTACAGTATCTCTAAATGATCTCTTTAACCAAGTCACATATTCAGGGATTCTATATGATCTACTTTTGATAACTAATGTCACGTTTTGTTCTACCGTTCAGTCTCTGTGATTCTGTTTTGACTTCCTCTGGGGATTCCCGCCTTCCACTTTGAAAACTTGTGGTTTAACACATTGACAGCTGGACTGTGCATAAAGACGTCACCAGACAAAAAGACCGGGAAGCACTGGGCTGAGCTGCTCCAAACATGTACACTCTTACTGCTGACACTTCACATACAGTCTGCAAAACTGTTCCTTTGAATGAGGAGAAATTGCACTGTCTGGATACACCATCGAAGGAAATATAGAACAGTTGTTTAGATGGTCGGGTAATTCCTCCACAGGAAACACTGCCCACATCCTTTTCTCTTCTCTGGTGCAGCATTGACCAGCACTAGACATAAGCATCACCTTTTATCAACATTTGAAAAATCAGACGCTTATTGATGTATAAAGAGAAAGGATCTACTTCTGAGGGCGACACTCACTCTTATAGAATCTGCAGCATCCTTCAGCTCTGCTATTTTCCTCTGTGAGACCAGAACCCTGTCTGCAATGTCCTGTTTAGACTTTTCCAGCTTTCTCTGTTGAAACAGAAATCCAAGAACTTTTCAGAACCTCAGTTACAATAAAAGGACGAGAAACAAACGACTTCATGGTGTTGCTGAACTGAATTACCTGCATTTCACACTTTGCTGCCGAGACCGCCACGGTGTCGTGTCCTTTGTGTTCATCCACAGCACACATCAGACACAAGAACTGCTGATCGGTGCGACAGAAGACCTCCTGGAGTTTGTCGTGACGGCTGCAGATGCTCTCTTTGATCCTCGCGGAGGCTTGAATCAGGTTGTGCTTTTTAAGAGGCGGCACCTCAAAATGAGGCTGCAGATGAGTCCTGCAGAAAGAGGCCAAACACACCAGACAGAACATGGAAGCTTTTTGTTTCCTCCCTGTGCAGGCGTCGCACGGGACATCTCCAGGAGCAGCAAAGTTGTCACCATCAACATCATTATCGTCATCATCACCAGCGGCAGCATTTTCACTGGCCGTCCTCTTGTGTTCCTCCAACAGGTGAGACAGAACGGTGCTCCTCTTCAGAACAGGCCTCGTGTTGAAAGTTTGCCTGCACTGAGGGCAGCTGTAAGTTCCTCTTCTGTTGTTTCTTGTGTCCCAGAAGGTGTTGATGCATTTCATACAGAAACTGTGTCCGCAGGCGGTGGTCACTGGATCCTCCAGAACCTGTAAACAGATGGAGCAGTCAAACAGTTCCTGATCGTGAGCCATTTTCTTCCGCACAAACTGACAATTCTCTGAAGGAGTGGCTTGTTGGCAGCTTGTTCTCAGTGGGAGGGAACTCAAACTGACTGTCTTAAAGTAGAAAACAACACCCTCATGAACATTCCCAAACACTTAGAAGAAGTGGAAGTTCTGGATTTTACTTGTGCCAAAGTAGAAGATTCAGTCTTGACATATGTTTAAAAGTGAAACAAAATAGTCATCCAAGAATGTGGGTATGAAACTTCAGTCACATGGTAACACATTTCACAATGTTACTGAACTTCAGCCCTACACACACACACACACACACACACACACACACACACACACACACACACACACACACACACACACACAGTATATTAGATAAAAACAACAGTGAAAATAGCAGTTATTTTCAACATAACTAGTCACATGTGAAGTTTACTTTCAGATTTATCAGGGTTTCTCACATATTTCATATAATGGATCATTGTTTAGGAAATTCTGCGATGCTGAGAGAAGATTAAGGAGGTAGACACGGAAACACACTGGAGACTCAGATGGCTTATGTTGAGAATAAGGTTTACTGATATCAGGAGAAGTGAGAGAACAAGCAGCACATTCATGTGAGCACTGCCAGCATCAACTGTGAGGATTCTCTTCAACCTTAGGTATATGTTGGGTTGGGTTGAATGCCATATTTAGATTACAGCCCAATATGGAGACAACTTGTCTACTCAGGAACGTCAGACTAAAGAACATTAGACTAAACAACACCTGTTTTCCTACAATAGTTGTCTCTTTCTCATGAGTCTTATTCTGCAGCATCTGCCTTTCTCAGGGTCAGATTAGAGGCAGAGAAGACTTCAATGTACTCACAGCCTTACTAATAGAGAAATGAATAGGAACAGGGTTCAAAGGTGATAACCTTTAGGATAATTTGAAGTGATCTTTAGGATCTACAGGATGATTTAAAATGACCGTAGTTGACAGATGCAACTTGTATGATATTCTAGGATGTTTTCAGCTAACATATATTTCACGAGGATTGTCTCATATTTATGCAGGCAAAATATGAAAAATTATCACATGGCTTTCAGTGGCTTTAAGTCTGAACAGCTTGTAGCACTACTAGAGTGCAACACAAATGACCATCAAGTCTACAAGTCATCGATGCATTCACTTCAAATGACAAAAAACTTTCAAATCAAAAGTCATTTCATGTATATTAAATTAGGAGATAGTCTAATTCTAGCAAGTTAGTACATTTTTGAAATGCTTAAAATTGAGTAATGGCTCAGATTTAATATGAAGCTGTGTTGGTGGCATTATATGTTATAAATACAAGGAGACATTTAATGTAACTCAACTTTTTATTGACGTTAATGCGATAGAAATGACTTGTGCTGCTTAAGAGGGTATGTTCAACAGTTTAACCCTGGTGCCAGCAAAAACAAAGCTTAGTTTATATTTAAATGCTGTTTCCTTACATATAGCTTCTATCTATAACAATCATATGTTTACATTTATGTATCTCTGTTCAGCTTTATAGTCCTTGTTTTGTGTCCGTGGACATCCTCCTGAATACTGTTGTGTGTAAATTCACAGAGAGAAACTAGATCTGCAGTCAACATACCTCTTAATTCCATGGACACATTACTGCATGTAACAACTCACATTTACATTTATATAAAAAATGAGTAACTGTTAGAATACAACTAGGCTTTGACTATTAGGGGTAAAAGGCTGTAGAGAATACTTTCAGAGTGAACTTGCAGTGAACATCGTGCACAGATAAAGAAAGAAAACTTAATGTATTAGTGACGGTTCACCCAAACAGCCCTTTGCTCTGGTTTGACTAAGTTTTTTTTGGCCTTTTGTTGGCTTTATTAGATAGGTATGGTGAGAGGCAGACAGGAAAGTAGGGAGAAGAATGAGGGGAAGACCTGCAGCAAAAAGCCACGAGCTGAAATCAAACCTAGGGTGCTGCCTCAGGGACTACAGCCTCCGTTTATGGGTCACCCACCCAACCTGTTGAGCTATCTGGGCACCCCTGGTTTGACTATCTTAACTGAGGAACCCTTGGAGACTATGAAACCAGGGTACAGAGGCTGCGAGAATGTGGTCTTTACTCTGTGAAGCAGCTCCATTTCACCAGAATCTGACACACTGTGGAAGGACAGGATCCCTGCCTTATGGTTCAGATACACTCCCGCTGTAGGAGAACGAGGGACGGACGTCTTGGTCATGATGCCGTTGGACCAAAACGTGCAAAGAGATTTTGAAAGGGAAATGCACCAGGACTTGTCGCTGTATCCAAAGCCACTTTCATCCAGCTCCTCTACTTTATAGCACACGGCGACCTCCACCCTGGGCCCTTTCCATTCAACCTCCCAGTAGCAGACTCCAGACAAACCCTCAGCGCACAACACTTGATTGTATTTGATGTATCTCTCTGCATGGTTCGGCTGCTTCTGGGCTTTTTTAGTCCAGGACACCTTGCTGTTTCCCTCAGAGAGCAGCAGGTTTTCAAATGCTGTGTTGGGATCCAAAGTGAGGCAGCAGGAATCTGAAAGGTCAGAAAATATTGAAGAACATTAACGGTAAAACATAAGAGCTGATTTAAAAGTATTTAAGCTAAAGCAAACACTCACACAAGGAAAACTCCTGTCTTGTCTTGGGATCGGATTCGACTTGAACTAGAAACAAAAACATCCATATCAGGTCTTACATACGATCTGATAAATAAATATGCATGCTTTCAATAAAGTGATCTTCTTACTTGTCTCAGATATCTCAGCAAAAGCTTTCGCCATGGATTCCATTTTGTCTCTCAAGTCAGAAACAGCCTTTGCCACAAAATCAAAAGGTGTGTTTAGCTGGATGTCGTAATCAGAGGACATGTCAGGTTCTTTGCAGCCAAAAATCTTCTGGCAGCGCTAGAAACATGTAAAAGACAAATACAACATTAAACTCCAGCCCCTTGCTCTACATAAGCTGCATATTTATCTGTCAGTGTACCTGCAAGAAGTGAATGTGATCCTCAGTGACTGACAGCTGCTTCAGTTCATCCTCTGTCTTCTTCAGCTCTCTGATCTCCTGCTCCAGTCGATCCACGAGGACCTCCGTGAGGCTCGCCACGGCCTTCTCCTGATCCCCGATCAGCTCCTTCATGGCACAACGCCGTTTGTCGGCCATCAGGACTATTTCATTGTAGACCTTCTCGTTTTCATCCAATGCTGCATCTCTAGAACACTGAAAGTAGAAAAATAATAGGAATAATGGTGGTTACTTTACATAATGGAGGCATTACACACATTTATGTGAGCTAAGAAAAGATTTACCTGCAGTGTTTTCATTTTGTTTCATCTGCAGCAGCTGCTTCTCTTTTTCTTGCATTGTTTGCTGATATCTTTGCTTCTTCATTCCAAATTGCTTCTAAAACCAAAATTGCACAACATGCACATGAATGGACACAGAAATGAAGCATGCAGTATAAATATCTTCCCAAATCCATTGTTATTAGTATAAAACACTGTCTGGATCCAATTACAATTTAGGCTTCACATTGGATTTTCACAGTAACTCTGACAACCGGTAACTTGCAACTAACTGTGTTCAAACATAAATGATCATACTTGTTTCTCTTTCCTCTCTGCTGCAGCTGAGACAGTGTCATGACCTTTGTGGTCGTCCATCACACAGAGCAGACAGATGCACTGGTCGTCAGTGCGACAATAGACTTCGAGCAGCTTGTCATGCTTGGAGCAGATCTTCTCCTGCATCGAGGCCGACACGTCCACCAGCTTGTGTCTTTTGAAAGCAGCAGACGTGTAGTGAGGCTGCAGGTGGGTGGCACAATAAGAGGCCAAACACACGAGGCAAGACTTGACGGCTTTCAGCTTCCTCACAGTGCAGAAATCACACTCCACATCCCCTGGAGCGACTTCATCCTTTGCAGAAAGGGTCTTCTGTCCCACCACAGACATTTTTACCATCAAATCAGCCAGCACTGTGTTCTTGCTCAGCAGAGGTCTCGGAGTAAAAGTGTGTCTGCACTGGGGACAGCTGTAAACACCACTGTGGTCCTCCTGGTCCCAGTAGCCATTCACACAGTCCTTACAATAGCTGTGGCCACAGTGAAGACTCACGGGGCTCTTCAACACGTCCAAGCATATGGAGCAGAATAAAGAATCTATCTGCCACCTCTCTGCCATCTCATGTCCTGTTATCTGTAACTTTCACTTTCTCTGAAAACGAAGCTGCTGAAAGTGGGAGTGGCTTAATCTGTTTTTCTGCTTACAGTCTAGTGAAAGTCATTGTTTTACCACAGACAAATCTGACAGCTGGTGGCAGAAAGACTACTGTTTTTAATTTTGTTTGTTTAATTATACAAATAAATATATTTTATTTTGACTAAATGGGACATTTGTACAATAGACAATATTCCAACGGATATGTACAGTACTTTTTGCACTATGAGCAGCATTCTCTGCCTTTTGCACTGTATCATGCAGTTATCATTTTGTACTACTATGTTTATATATTCCTTTCTAGCTTGTAAATATCTGTATATATTGTGTTTATTTCATTACCACTATTTTTTCCTTGTTCTTCTTGTCATGGTTTGGCACTATGGTGTGTGAAAAAATTAAATACTCAACTTGTAAATCTTATTTGAACCGCTCAAGGGACTAAACAAAAAGACGATTTAGAAAAACTAACTTTCCGTGCGAGATTTGAGCTGAACGCGAGATTTCCGTGGTATCCATGGAAACGACGGCAGCGTTCAGTGAGGAAGAGACGCGAGTATTTTTTCCTCTCTTCATGTTTTTGTGTAGCAGAGAGTATTTTACACCATGGAGCTGCCGGACACTCTTAGAAAACGTTTAGAAGACTTCTCTCGCAACGTTTTATTCGACCAGAGTCGGACTGAACCTTTCTCAAAAGACCACGACGCGTTTTTGCCGCACGGTAAATCCAAAACGCAGCTAACGTTAGCACTGATGTTAGCATTGATGTAAGCATTGACGTAGCAACATGAAGGATTGTATTTTGTGCACCGTGTTTCTGTCGAGCTAAGCTTTCTGGTAGCTGTAGCTGAATCTGGATAGGTCACCCCTTCTGTGTCCGTTTTGCTGTGGTTTTCAGACAAACGGGTTCTGTCCAGTCTCCAGCTCCAGATGTCTCTGTACTTTAACATGTGGTTCTTCCCCTTGTGGTGGATCAGTGAAACTGTAATGCTGCAGCTCAAGGTAAGACACAAAAATGGGAAAATTAGACAGGAGGTGGGTGAAAGAGAGCTTGAAATCCTACTAATATTACTACATGTTTGCTATATAAACATAGAAGAGTAGTAGACATAGTAGAAGACATAGTAACTGTCTGGATAGGAGGCTTAGAAATGCGATTATACAACTAAAATGTACAAATAGCGAAGAATGAGTGCCTGACCATTGTGGTTGGCCCTAAAGTGCAAAAAATGTAAAACCATATTGTGGTTACAGGTATCGAAATTTGAGTCACACTTTTAGTGTTTTCCACTGAGAAAAAAATAAAATGGATGATCTATTTTTATTCTGCAATCAGCACCAAATCACAGGAATGCCATACTAAAAGATAAATCTGTTTAAAAAATAAGGATCTCACAACAAAATAAATCTTTTAAAATATAAATAAATGTGTAAATTTAAAACGGAATAAATAAAAAATATATGTTAAAAATGAAGAAATAAATGTGTCATTATAATGAGGAATAAAAAGAAAAATAATTAATTAAAAAATATGGAAATATAAGGTAAATTTTGTCTTTGCTTTTCCTATTTCCCTTTTTTCCTTTTGTTTTTCCATTTTGTCATAGTTTTTTTTTAAGTATTTATTTTCTTAATTTATTCCTCATATTTACACATTTATTTCTTTATTTTTTTAAACATTTTGGCTGGGGCATCTCTATAGAACCGATGCTTGATTTTAAATGGTATATTGGGACACATTTTGACCTTTATCAGAAAAATAATTACTAATTAAAATATTGCACTTATTTGCCATATTGCAGTAATATTTAGATTAATTGTTCAGCTGTTCACCTGCAGCTCATTTCCAGTTAGCAGCTGAAATATCTTAGAAATATTTACTATTTTTAAAGCAAACCTCAACTCTAACCAGGGCATATGCATCAGTTTATCACGTTTGTTAGGTTTATAATATTACGGTTAACAAAACGATGATCACATTACCCCTATGAAGCAGCAACATGAGACTGTATCCTGATCAGCCATAAAAATAAAACTACTCACAGATGAAGTGAACGACATTAATCATCTCAGCAGGATGGGAACCTATTATTAGATAAATTCATATTTACATATTACATATATACATATTCATTACATTGGGATACAAGTTTTAGATTATTTCCTATGACAAAACCCATTTTGTCTAATCTGCATTGTTGTGTTTGTCATTCCAGTATCCTGCTTTGCCAGACTACTACAAATTCATCCTCGTCACTGTTCTTTTGCTGATGACTCTGATTGAGGGCATTAGACTCTATCTGGGTTACACCGGGAACCTGCAAGAAAAGGTAGCCCATCACTCAGACAAACATACAGAAACCCAGAAAGTTCAAGGCAGAGATTGAATTGAATGTCTGTGTTTGTGGAAGGTCCCTGAGCTGGCTGGGTTTTGGCTGCTGAGCATCCTGCTGCAGTTCCCACTCATCCTGTTTCAGCTCTTTAACGAAGCCATTCTCATACAACCCTTGGAGAGAGGCGTTCACATAGTTCTGGCTATATTCATACTCACACAGGTACGGTCGCATTCCTCTGAAAACCTGACTGATGATGAAGCGCTGGATGTTATGTTGTGCATGTTTTCTAGATTTGCTGATCGTCACAGATTGAATGTGTTTTTATTCCAGGCCCTCTCTGGTTTCGTGGCGCTCCGGGACATGGTCAGGCACACAGAAAGCCAATTTCATCTCCGACAGTTTGATTAAATTCTGCAGCTCTGATGTCCCGGAAACATCTTGATACACCAGCATGCCTTCTTACTTCACTCCTAAAAGGTGTCATGTTTTGTTTTATGTGTAGCTCATGGGATCTTTCCTCCCCACAGTTGATTACTTAGTTTTGAACATATTTATTTTTGTATTTTATTCACCTCCAGATGTTTTGTATTCTTGTAGCTTTGCAGTAAATAACATTTACATGACGAGCAGCCTGTGTGTCATTTGTTATATAGCTAATTTATTGAATCCTTGGCTTTGAATCAGTGTCTTATGAGGATCCAATCATGAAGGTTTGTCACCAGTAAATCTTATCATTACCACTTTTGAAACTCTGCAGAACATAGCTTAGCATTGTCATTAACATTATGAAAAAGATCATTATCAGATCATTTATGACATTATTTATTACCAGAAATCAATTTAAAAGAGACATAAAACATGTCAGCTCTCCATTTGATACATTTTTGAAACATTTACTATTTCTCTCCATTCCATAAGAATCATCCATCCCCCTGCTGAACTTCTTCATCAACCAAAAAAGTTTCACATTACTGGCCAGAGAACAGAGAGACTGAACTAGTCTGTAGTTATAGATTCTAAATGCTGTGCCCTACGATGGAGCAGATTGTGATGCTCTTCTCACCATCATCTCTTGAGGAGCTGTACTTGTTTGGCTTTCTCCTTCAAACTGTTAATGTCTGGTGTCTTTTCTTTCGTCTTCCAAAGTGTCTTTGCATAGACTGAGGAAACAGCATAGGTTTAAATGTATGAGGGTTCCTCACTGCACAACATTTATCTTGTTATTAATAATTACCATTAATATTTATGAACTGCAGATGAAACCTTAGTATTTACCAGAGATGGAGAACGACAGATGAAGAGAGATTGTACAAGGACTAAAAGTGAATTTACCTTTTTTCCTCTTCGGTCCCTCAGCACAGGCTCAAATACACTGCTGTGTGATTCACTGTCATTCAGGGGGATGTCAGGCTCTCTCTGGTTCTGCTCTCCAAATCTCAGCAGTGACAAATCCACTGAATAAATCAGACCGTTAAAGAGGAGAACTGAGGTTAGCTAACAGTGATGAATAAAAAATAAAAATAAAAAAAATGTCAAAAAACAAAAATATTTCCCTTGAAACTTATTTATCACAAAAGATGATTTAAATCTTCACGTGAACCTTCTGAGGAATCTTCTTCCTTTCCTTCCGTCTGCTGTTTTATTTTGGTTACGTCTAAGCATGCAGTGTAGGAATTCTTGGACATAAAGTGATGTTGTGAGATCCGTAGAGAAGTTCTGTCTCTAAAAGTGTGCCGGTCGCTGAACTTGTTGGCAATCAAACTTGACAGCATCCGTTTTCTTGGAACAATGTCCTGCATCACCTTGCCATACATGGATGAGGGAGACCTGCCACAGAGGAGACACAAACACGTCTGAATCTAAACATAATGAGCTTGTAGTTATGGCCTGTCAGTTCATTTCAACTCAGCATGCTTTATTGGTATGAATATGATGGTGTATTTTAAAATAATCTTAAAAAAACAATTTAATAAGTGGAATAGAGAAATTGAATAAGAAAAAAGAACATCAAAATAAGAAAAATTAAACAAAAAAAAAAAAAGCAAATATGTGTTGTGTGAGCCATACATGTAATAGGCTATGTCAAGATCATTTTTATCTTCAGTGATGTAATCATGTGTCTTTCAGCTTGTGATATGCAGTCAACAATCAAAAATAGACTGGTCTTCTGAATATAAGACCAGATACAGATGTCCTAAGGATATCATTTCACTGTGGGGTTTACCTGTGAGGTGCTGTGAGGGAAGATGGCAGCCCTGAAAAAAATGAGTTCCACCAGAGAGAATTCAGAGATGATGAAACTTGGGACACTTCAGCACCTATCTTGTTCTTTCTAGAACTTTTGTACATGCAGACAAACCTCTGTAAACTTTATAGGAGGTGAAAGATTGTTGGGAGCAGATATTCTGTTGCTGGTTGGAATGCAGGAAATTCGGCGAAGGTGGAAGAAGAGCGCTGAGGTGCAGCAGCTGAGAGGATACTCTCCACTGCCTAGGATGGATGAAAGGGTCACCTGTGGAGCAAACCGTCAACACTGTTCACTGCCACAGAGGACGTTCTGTAACGTTGTGATGGTTCCAGATATCATAAACCTTACCTGTGTGAGGTGACAGGGCTGTGCATGTGCTGATACTTGGACACACTTTAGTCTTGTGGTGCGGGAATGGAGCGCTCAGTTTGTCCAAACAGTAGTCCTAAAACACAGAAAATACACTTTAGGAAACATAAACTGGAATTCATAATTACAGAGGTCAATATCTCTGCAGGACTTTTTGTAACATAGTTGACATTTTTGCTGTTTTCAGGCCTAAAATCAACATGACCGCCTGTAACCAAACACCACGCGGCATTTTTACAGAATAAAATCTTCTAAATATTATATATACACAATTGTGTGAAATTGAAAGTTATTTATGAAGCTATTGTAATAAACCTGTTGACATGCGATAAATCCACACTTGACTCACACACTACTTTTGTTACGGGGGGAAGTCGGAGAACCCAAGCGCAGACTCACAGAAACTGGCAGGCAAGTGAATAACTGAAAGAGATTTATTTAACCATATAACTAAACCAATACATAAATACAGAACTGAACTGGGGGGAAAGAACCAAACCAAAACTACTAAACTCTACAAGCAAACTCGATGAACACAAAAACAGAAGTCTGCAAAACTGAACTGAATTAACAAAACCAAGCTAAAGAGGGGGTACTCACAATATGGGGAAACTGACAACTGAGGGGAAAACAGGCTGGGGAAAACCCATGAACAGACACACAGAAACACAACAGAGTCCATCCAGGATGGGGGGAAGCAGGAGAGTCCAAGGGGCTGAAGTAGACGAGGGGTTCACAGGGCTTGGTATGGAAAACTAAATCCATGAGAGGAACAGAGTCTATGACAGAATGCAAGCCAACAACCCAGCGGGGAGTGAATGAAAGGACAGAGCTTAAATAGGTGGAGGTGAGGTGGAGAACAGGTGAATGGAGTGAACTGATCACTGCAGCTGAAACTCATTGTAGTTATCAACAGGAAGCAGAATGCAGGCAGGTGAAACAAGGAGAACAGGAGGGCGAGAGACAGGGAGAGAGAGAGACATGAGGAAGAGGTGACAGACAGACAGAGGGAGCCAAAGAGAGACAGGTCAATGCAGAAACAGATGAGGAACAATGGGAGAAAGAAGGAAAAAGACAAAAGGAGGAAGAAGGGCAGAGGCTGAAGCAGGGATCATAACAATTTTATATTAAATAGTCAGTCAGTTTGTATTTTCTGGGTTAAGTTTTTGTCATTTAGGACATTTTTCTGTCATTTTTGGACTTGTTTTGAGTCATTTTGGAACATATTCAAGACATGGAGAAGTTTATGTGATTTTGGACAAATTCTGAGTCATTTTGAACAATATCTGAGACATTTTGACCAGATTTCTGTCATTATTTCTCAAATTGTGAGCTATTTTGGTCATGTCTGAGTCAATTTGTACATTTTGAGTCATTTTGAACATTTTTTAGTCATTTTGGACAAATTGTGAGTCATTTTTGGACTTATTTTGAATAATTTTGGACACCTTTTTGTAATTTTGGGAGCTTTTCTCTGCATTGAGAAGCTGCATCTGCAGATGGATCAATATATAATTGTGGGACTTTTTGTAACATAGTTGACAGGTATCATAATTGACATTTTTACTGTTGTCAGGTCTAAAATCAACATTTCTTTTATTCTAACCAAACACCACATGGCATTTTTACAGAAATATTCTTCTAAATATTACATATAAAATTGAGTAAAATTGAAATTGAAAGTTATTTATATAGGTATTGTAGTAAACCTGTTAACATGCCATAAATCCACACTTGACTCACACACTACTTTATATTAAATAACTCAGAAAGCCTTGGAGTCTGGTTAGTCTTTTCTTCAGGAGGAAATGACATCATGTGGAGCAGGTCATGTGATGAGGTGTTCTACTAATGGGTAACTTAGTTGAAAGTGATTTCTCAGACACAGATACAATTTGCTATTTTCCATATAAAATTTGATATCAGAAATATCTGTCATGATTATCTCAACTTAATAAAAAGAACACAATCAAAACTATTTTTTAATAAACTCATTTTATTATTGTTTAGCTAATTAGAAGGTGGTTGTTATTAAATTGGAATGGTTATTTAGTTGACACTTTTGTGATATCCAGTCATATTTTTATTAATAAGTAATTGCTTCCATAATAAATAATTATGGAATTTGTAAAGACATGATGATAATGAACACAAAAAACATATATATATATATATATTTTTTTTTTACTTTTAATAAAAATGTACGTAAGATCTATCCCATGCAATTCAAAAATCTCACATTTATATATTAACCCTGCCGCTTCTTTTCAATGAAACTGAGTTGAATATATTATGTGAACCAACGTTTATGCATAACCTATGCTGTGTTAATACGTGCGACCAAACAAGAGGATGAATGAGGTGAGTTTGTGAGGCTTCAGTTATCTTCACCTTGATTGGCTCGCAGCCCTGCCACAGTGTCACCTGGCTGAGCTCCCCAGAGTGACTGGTGGGAGGAGGGATGCCAGCTTTTCTTATCACACCATGGACCTTCACAAAGAAAGAAATGTTAAAAGGGAATACTTCTTTCTCATCTGGTGTTTAAACTCAACTTCATACCTGCCATTTCTTTCTGTGTCTCCCAGCAGGCCTCTCT
The DNA here is from genome assembly GCF_022539595.1 of Amphiprion ocellaris. Taxonomy (NCBI): domain Eukaryota; kingdom Metazoa; phylum Chordata; class Actinopteri; family Pomacentridae; genus Amphiprion; species Amphiprion ocellaris. The sequence goes on from NC_072768.1 coordinate 7,735,775, forward strand.
GGGATGCTTTCTTTAACATCAGGCCTCTCTGGGATGCTTTCTTTAACTGTGCTATCATTGGGCAGGTTGAACTCCTGCAAAGAGCCTTCAATCATCAGTCTAATTTAAAGTTAGACAGTGAGAACACTAAATACTGGGTAATTTAGTCTTACAACGTCTTTGATGCTGCTTTGTGGGCTCTTTGTTGGCTGTGTATTATTCTTCACTCTGTCTGGTTGAAGCCTGTTTCTCTCTTTACGACTCCTCAGGTGTTTCTTTTTCTTCTTCACCGGAGTTTGCTGTAGAGGAGAGCAGAAGAATTTGGTAAACAGACAGCAAAGCACATCCCAATTAAACACCATTCCATGTGGGATCAGATTTATGTCAGTCTACCTCCGGATGGACGGTCTGTGGCTGGTTCAGTAAATGAACCGGGAGTCCGTCTGAATCAGAACTGTTTGAACCACTGGTGCTGTGAAAGAAAATCAGAAATATTCACGCAGAGCCTGATGAGAGCATATTTTGTCCCATTTTGCCTGAGTGCAGTGCATGTGTGGGTAAATGTTTAATTACTACATCACCTGGTTTCTAGGTCAGACACAGAGAAGTTACAGTCAGTGCTGACATCTTTGCCCAGTCTTGCTCTGACCTCCTTTCTTAGCAAAGCCGCCAGCTCTGTCAGACAGTAACTAGTCTGAAATCAAATTAAACAAAAGAAGAAACATCAAAAATATAAATACCAGATATCAGAATTCAGGCCTTATTAACCATCCAGGTATAATTTAGGCCCCAGTAATGTAGCCCATGTTTCCATATAAAGTGCAGTCAGACACATTATTTCTTACCTTGGCTGGATCAGGATCACAGTAGTCCAGCAGAGTGTCACAAAAATAAAAGCCCAGGGACTTCAGGTCTCGAGTAGTAAAGTGTGTTCCTCTCCTGTCACCTGACAATCAAACAGATGATAGATCCTCATAGGTGCATGGACGCTTACAAATTTAAGCACACAGTCAGAAAGACTGTTCTCACCCAAAGTAGAACCTCCAAAGGTGGCCTCCATGGTGTAGCTGTTTTTGATTCCAAGTCGCCACATGACGATTCGTCCGGTGCCCTCTTTGCTCCTCTGCACTCGGAATTTACAGCTCTTAAAGGAAAACTAAGGAGGAGAGGGATTTAGATTATGGAGCTGAAATGTTTCTAGGTACCAAAACGAAGGCAACTGGGCTGACTTGAGTTTGCTGAAGATGCTTCTGCTCTCATGTGAAAGGCTTCTTCAGTTCATGACTAAAGAAATCTTTTGGCTGAGAGGTGAAACCACTTCAACAAACTCAAGCAAGTGCAATTGTCTTAATTTTTGTACCTAGATATAGCACAACCAGAATGACTGAGAATCTTCATAAAATGTTTTAAGTGGGCCAAATATGAGAAAATATGAAATATAAGTAGCCAAAGAAGTAAACCAGAATTTTTCAAGCATACCAGGCCCAGAATTAATAAATGTGGAACTCTTAGCTGTATTAAAAATCAGCCAAAATGTTTGGAAGCCCTACATTTGACAAGCAAAACATACATATGATCAGTTATCTTACCTTATTACTGGCATTCTTGCTCATCATCAGTGGAAAGACTCTTTCGTGAAGTCTGAGCGAAGCATCACCTCGGTTGTTGCAGCCGTACATGAAGACGTTGTTTTTACGGTTGTGACCATGAAAATCACAGTAAAGAACTACATCCATTTCAGCCATTAGTCTGAGGAAAAAAGAACCAGAGATTGCTTTACAGAAAAAAACGCAGTCAATATTCCTAACGCAGGAAAATATTGCATGGGCTACATTTGGGAATCCACATATTTGAAAGTCTAGTTGTTGAAGACTAAAGGTAATCCACAGAGGAATAAGCTCAGTGTTGTTGAAGTAACTCTAAACACAGACTATAATAAAGTTTTTATGGTCGAAGCTTCCTACAGTTAGCAGTTTGTTCATGCATGTGTGCGGTCTCACCTCTCCACCATGTTTCGGGTGTACCACACACAAGGAAAGGAGTCCCTGAGCAATGTCTTGTAGTATCTGTTGAGGTCTCGGCCTGCCAGAGAGCAGCGGTAGTTACCCACCACTACGCCATCTGGGTTTAGCATTGGCACCACCTGCAGCAAAACACAGGGAAGACAGCGGATAAAGAGAAGCTAGAAATCCACCCATCCATCCAGTATCTATACACCACTTAATCCTCATTAGGGTCACGGGGGGACTGGAGTCAATCCCAGCTGACTTAGGGTGAAGGCAGGGGAAACCCTGGACAGGTAACAGTCTATCATAGGGCTACATATAAGAGAGAAACAATCACACTCACACCTACGGACAATTTAGAGTTATCAATTAACCTCAGCATATTTTTGGACTGTGGGAGGAAACTGGAGTACCTGGAGAAAACCCACATATGCACAGTGAGAACATGCAAACTCCATCCAGAAAGATCCCAGGAAGGCTGGGACGAGACGCGGGGATCTTCTAGCTGCAAGACAACAATGCTAACCACCGAGCCACTGTGCAGCCCCAAGCTAGAAATCCCCACATCCAAATCCATAACAAAACATTACAACACAAGGCACTTATGTACTTTGCATCACTTAATCTACACAACACAGCAAAACCAAAGTGCCGGGTATTTTAGTAATGATGGGCATACTAAGGCAGAAAAGACTATGAGCACCTTAAAAACAAAAGTGTCCCTGAGTAGCTGAGCATCATCTGAGTCTCCAAGCAGAAAGTCCAGGAATCCCTCCATCATCCAGGACCCGTTGGTTTCCCCAGGATGCACCCTGGCCGTCACCACCACAGCCTTCTTGGTCCTGCCCTCCACCCTGCTGACACCCGGAGACGTCACCGTCACCACGTACACGGCATTCCCAGCAAGGCTGTGGCACAGGACCCGCACTTTACAGTACGATGCAACTGTTGGGTTGGAGGAAATGTGCCTGAGGTAGCGCTGCAGCTGTGAGTAGGTGTAGGGGTAGCAGTGGGCCAGGTAGCAGGTGTCGGAGTCATAAGGAAACTGAAGCGTCCAGGAGAGCGAGTACAAGGCGACGGCATCACTGTTGTTGCCTTTTGTGTTCTGAACAGACAGAGACAATCACTTTTAAAAGAGATTTCACTGAAAAGTATAGTTTTAATCTTGTAGAGCTGTTCTAATAAGCTTTAAAATTACAGAGGCAGGGGTTTCTGCAAGTTTTCATTTACCTGTTACAGATGTTACATTTATTTTTCTTCTGAATATTTACCAAATCACACCACAGGCTTTCTCTTAGTGCTTAAGTGCAATAATCTACTAGTTGTCACACCTCATTATTACATTTATTATTTCATTATCATGTGTGATTTAACTTATTAACTCAGTATGATTGCCAGCATTAGGCAAGGCAATGCAAGGCAGCTTTATTTGTATAGCACATTTCATATACAAGGGCAACTCAATGTGCTTACATTAAAACATTAAAAGCATTGAAACCATTCAGAAAAACATAAAAGAGCACAATTAAAAAGACAAATATAATAAAACATAAAAAAGAAAAGGAAAATTTGAAATATATCAAAAAAATAAAATCACAATTTGCATTTAAAACGAGTTAAAATAGGATATAATAGGAAAGCATTATTTTTTACTGCTCTAATCAAACCTTATTTTGCTTACTGTAATACTTCAGTAATGTTTTGTCTTAGATCTTATTGGTTTCAAATTTTAGGAACTACAATTCTAATGTTATGTCAATGTTTCTGAGTGATAGAATTTCAGAATTTCCTTTGGGATTAATTACGTCTTTTCTGATCGTATCTTACAAAGTTACTTTTTTTTACAAAGCAGATGCAGTGATATCACCACTATGAAAAGGGAAACTAATGCACTATATTTCTGTGGGATTGCTGTGACCTGCAGTAACATACAGTGAAAACAAAACTCTATCTGTGATGGATTACCCCTGCAATCTGCTTAGAACGTTAACTTTCAGCCTCATAAATCGAAAGTGATAGCTGCTGGAGAATGCGGGAGTGGGCTCATAAATTAGAGTGACTAAAGCTGACCCAGATGCCACCTACCTGACAGCTGTTCCGATAGTATCTGATACTGGAGCCTGAGCGCTGCCATCCAACGCCGTTCTCCTCAGCAGCCCTCTCAGAGTAGAGGAGCGGCCTCATACCGGCAGAATACAGACTACTGCTCTTCATCAAGTTGATGATAGTGAAGCGGTAGGTCGCCCCGGCCTTCATGTTCCTCACCCTGAAGTAAAACCACTGTGTGTGCTTTCTGGTGTACAAGTCTGTCTGCAGGGTGAGCTCATAGTCATAGACGCCCCTGAAGACGTATTCAAAGAGAGAGAAACTTAACCGAGAGCCACAGATAAAACTAACAAGAATATAATGGTTAAAAAGCTGCAACAACAACAGATCAGAATGCAGTCTCACACTTGAACGGCCTTCTGAAGGTTTCCACTTTCAAAGCGTGACTCAAACTCGAGGGTGAACTCTGTCTGATTGACACCATAAGTGGCACTTTTAATGGGACCCCTGCTTCCTCCAACACGAGAGCAGGTGAAGTAGGGACACTTAGTGGCTTAAAGGAGCGAGAAAAAGAAGAAAGGAGTAAAGCATAAAATACTACATTTGTAAAATGAATGAAATGGATTTTTTTTCAGAGACTAGTGGCAGAGTATAACATAGACAATACATATAATCTTAACATTTTGAAGAATTGAGGAAAAAGAAACAAATTTTTGGTCTAAGATGCTTTTAAAGTCAAACAGATCATATATTCTTTAAGGCGAACCTGTGACATAAAGGTTCTCATCATTATCTGGGTCAATATATAATTGCGGGACTTTTTGTAACATAGTTGCAGGTATCATAGTTGACATTTTTGCTGTTTTCACTCCTAAAATCAACATGGTCACCTATAACCAAACACCACATGGCATTTTCAGAAAAAAGATTCTTCTAAGTATTAAATATATAATTGAATAAAATTGAAATTGAAAGTTTCTTCAGGAGGAAATGACATCATGTGGAGCAGGTCATGTGATCTGGAATTAACACACTTCCTTGAGAGATGTTTTTGTAATGGGAAACTTAGTTGAAAGTGATTTCTCGGACACAGATACAATTTGCTCTTTTGCATATAAAATTTTGTATATTGGCAAAAAAGAAATATCTATCATGATTATCTCAACTTAATAAAAAGAACACAATCAAAACAACTTTTGAATAAGCTCAATTTATTATTGTTTAGCTAATTAGAAGGTGGTTGTTATTAAATTGGAATGGTTATTTAGTTGACACTTTTGTGATATCCAGTCATATTTTTATTAATAAGTGATTGTTTCCATAATAAATAATTAGGGAATTTTTAAAGACATGATCATAATGAACATAAAAAACATGATTTTTTTTTACTTTTTATAAAAATGGACGCAAGATATATCCCATGGACTTCAAAAGTCCATCAATTATATATTGACCCATCTTATGTTCTCAAGACTTGCTCACTTTCACCCTGATAATATAAAACAATCATACAACATAAGCTGGCGGTGCAACAAATATGTCTTTGCTGTTAAGTACCATTGTCAATGCAGTACACCACCTTCCCCCTCTCTTCTCCGACTGGCATGGGTGTCCTCTCATGTCCTGTGTGCTGATAGAAAGGCTCTGGCTCTGGGGGGTCCCACTCTGCAAAACACACTCTCTTTGCATCATTAAACTTCAGCAAAAAGGCATGCAAAATACTTTTTTTTAGGTAAGGCTGTATATGTTTTGCAAGAAGCAGCTCAGGTCTTCACAGATTGGACTCATTGCTTCGACTGACGACCATACATAATAAGTCTCCCTGCATGTCCTGGTGACATAAAAGGTTAACTAAAACGAAACATTACCTATATGTTGTATGATGTCACTGATGACCTCACACTCTATGGGCCAACGGGGACGGGAGACAGAAGGGAAGTTAACCAGGTCCAACGGCGCCCGGAGCCTCAAAACAGGTCGGCCACCGTCAAAGTTTATGAGCAGCTGCTTGGTTCGCAGTGTCTGGCTTAGGTTTAGAGATACTGAGCGGAAACATGAATCACACCTTTAACAACTGCACTTCCATGCTCTTGTTCATGCACTCTGGATATACATTTTTCATTAGGTCTGCTCCTTTGCCTTGCCTCGGCCAAACAAGATAAAAGGGATTATGCTGCACCTGATAGGTTCAATTATCTCACCCGCAAAAGAGCTCTCGTTTAATATCTAATGATCCAAAACTGAGATAAGATGATTAAAGTTCCCTTACTCAGAACAATAATCCATTGTGTTCGGTTCACACTCAACAGTTTAGCTACATAGACGTGCTATCAAAGTGTAGCCTGTGTGAAAATAGCTTACACTGCCTCTTTCCTGCTAATTCATCCTCGTCTTCCTCTGTGTTGGAGTCATTGGTGTCCGATTTGTCCAGCTGGTATGTATTCCACCAGTTCCTGTTAGCAGAGACAGCCATGACCGATGGTTTCACTGCCTGATCAGGAAAATGAAGTCATCACTGTTGTATCCTATTTACAGTAACAAAAGGAATCTGTCAAATTACATTTTTTTTCATCAGAACAATATTTTAAAAACTAAATATTTACACGTTACACGTTTCTATATTCTTTTACATGCAGGTAATAGAGTAGATTAAGCTTTAAACTTCTTTAGCCTGTTGCTAATTTCAAAATAGTTGAAAATAAAATGCCAAAAACTAATAAACAAACAAATGCTGCACTGATACATATTTTCTTGTTTGCTTTTTAAAGCTCATATTAGCGAACAGTGATACTAATGATATCCGTATGTGTTTTTGCTATCCTAAATATTTCTGGTATTCAGTGGTGGAAAATAATCAAATATATTTACTTACTTTAGCACAGGTTTTGAGGTACTTTTATGCTACCGCATGCTTTCACTTCTCTACATTTCAGAGGGCATTGCTGTACTTTTTGCTTTCCTACCATTATTTTACCTATTAGATACTTTTTAGTGCCAGATTTTTACCATTAAGATAATACATAATTACATACAAGCTCTACTACAACTGCTGGTTAAGTAACAGCAGCTGGCCCACTTTAATCTGTCACAATAGTTAAATGCTGTTTGCACATTTTTACATTACTACTGCCAATGGAGCAAGGCTGCATCAAACAACTATTTTCATTACTGATGAATCTGCTGATTATTCTCTTCATTGTTCAATTACTTGTTTGGTCCATACAATGTCAGAAAATGATGATCAGCGTTTCACAAAGCCAAAGATCACACCCTCAGACTTCTTGTTTTGTGCACACCTCATGTATATTCAGTTTACTCTCACAGAGGAGTAAAGAAACCAGAAAATGTTCATATTTGGAGAAAAAGAAAACATAGATACACAGACAGACAGACAGATAGATAGAAGGACTGTGTCTACAAAGATGGTCTGAATTATGGTCTGAATTATAGGTGAATTCCTAGAGGACCAAAGCAAACCAACGCTAACCAGACTCACATGTGAGTTGCTGAAGGTGGAGTCTCTCACAGGCATCTTCAGCTGTTTTCCTGCTGCACAGAAAATGCCACCAACCGGTGAAACTACTTTAGCTTTAACACAATTCAGGTGCCGTGTTCGGCCTCATTACAGAACATGCCTCCCGTTATTTCTGGAGGAATTTAGCAAGTTAAATCCCTTTAATTAAGTTATTACGAGGAGGTCGTCTTTACTAAGCAAAGCTGACTACATTCATAAATCCTGGTTAGCCGTTGCTAACATTCCGATTAGCTTCTTCCCCTGATAACTGTTAGCCTCAGCTTCTGCTTCCTACTCGGTTAGTTATTCTATTAGTTAGCCTCAGACGGTCACTTACCTCGCTCATATCTGTGCTACATCACATTTAATTAAAAAAAAAGAAAAGCCTTCTATCATAAACATTAGCACATCAGAAGTTGGCGGCTACCGTCAGCGAAGCAATCTTTCTACAAGTGCGCGACGTTGCCAAGCAACCGATTGCCTCGACAACACCGCGGTTGCCATGGAGATGCTGGACAAGTGAAGCAGCTCCCGGCAGTTCCTTAATTAAAAGTTCCATTGATGATTTGTCTCGACAATATGGAGGTGGAATGCGGGAAAAATAATAATAATAAAAATTATTATTATTATTATTATTATTATTATTATTATTATTATTATTATTATTAGTAGTAGTAGTAGTAGTAGTAGTAGTAGTAGTAGTAGTAGTAGTAGTAGTAGTAGTTGTTGTTGTTGTTGTTGTAGTAGTAATTATTTTTAAAAATATTTTTCTCAAATAATAAAATTTATTATTAGTCAATATTAACAATAATAATAAACTAATAAAAATATTATTTTTACTATTATTATTAGTAGTAAATATTTTTTAAAATAATTTTTCCCAAATAATAATAACAATAATAATAAACATTATTATTATTGTTATTTTTCAATGGGATACTAGGTCATTTTCAGTCATTATTAGCTCGGTTTCAACAACAATACCACATTAGCCAGTAATAATGAACTTTGTTTGTAGTATAATCTTAGAAATTCCTCTGTCTTCTCCATCTTTAGTTTATATATATGCCAGATTGTAATTTTTCTACGTAACTATATTGTTTATCATGTTTACATCTTAAATTCTGGCATGTGTTTTACTGTAGTTAGGTGCTATAGACATAATATTTCTGTAGCACCTTTTAAAACGAGTTAGTTTACAAAAATTTTATAAAGAGGAAATAATATATATTTAAGAAATCAAATATTACACAAATGCCTGTCTGTATAGGTGGGATTTTAAAAGCTTCTGACTGACCATTGTCCGACAGTAAAGGGAGCTTGGTCTGGTGAATTTGGGCTCAAACAGGAACAAGCATGTCCCTCCTTGTTTTAAGATGGAACTGTAAACAGCAGTTGATTCACCGATGGAGTGGTCCAGATGCAGAACAGTAGGGTGAAGGTTGAGATGCAGAGCAGAGCCTACGCAGAGATTCAGAGATTTTGTATCAACAGTAAACTGGCAATTTCTGCACTAAGGCAGGTAACAGCGAGTTGCAGGTGGTGATTGACACTGCTTGAAATGTGGTAGGGACCAATAAAAAGGACGCTGGTTACATCCAATTTTTAACAGCTGTAAGGTATATTGCAGAGAATCAAGATTTTCACAATTTTCAGGGCTAATGGAGGTATAAACCTGAGTAACTGGCGTGACGCTGGTAGGACACTTGGGTGAAACAGCATATTGCATATAAAACAAACCGATAGCTTTGGAAAAACCTTTTAATAACTTTTTACAAAATATACAAGTTCAATGACACACCCTCCTTTTTCACAAACATGGCTTTTCCTGTCATACAGTTTATTTACAGAGTTGTAAAAAGGCTCAATAAAATAAACAGTCCCGCCAAACAAACTGTGGTGATCATCTACATGGGTCCATACAAAATGGTAGCGAAATATCGCTAAACTGATTAACTCAAGACATTTGGCACATTTACAGTCGTGGCTACAAAAAAAAAAAAAAAAAAACAGAAAAAGGACATTCAAACCCTTTTGTGAGAATGGCCTGCCATGTAAGGGCTTTTAAATGTCTCCATCCTGAACGCAGTAGGTCCACCGATCTTTAAACTGAAGTTAAGCTGGGGAGGATGACCTGATGGTAATGCTTGGAGTGGGTGTAAAAACACTGTCTGGGTGGTGAAGGACCCAAACTGGATGTTACGTGCTGTTCGTCTTCCGCTTCTTCAGGCGTTCCCTCCAGTCTGCAGGAAGTGCCTCAAAGTTGGCATTCTTTGAAGCTTTTCCTCTGTTGAATTAACGACAAAACAACAATCAGTTTTTTTTTTAAAAAAGTGCAATTCAATACAATTAAACCTTAACTTGACTGGAAACTCTGGAAGCATACGTGACGAGTTGCTGCTGCTTCCATTCCTCAATACTCTTCTTGTTGAGCTGCTCTCTGTCTTCATCACTGGAGCTGCTCTTCTCTTCCTCATCCAGCTCCTTCTGGATGCTCTGCCACTTCTTCACCAGCGAAGGCATTTTGGTCTTACTCTTCTTTGACTAGAGAGAGGATGAGGTGAAAAGGGAACATTTGAGATGCATTTTCATTAAAAAAAAGCACTATGCTCATTCAAAACTTTCTATACCACTGACTCAATACTAACCTTGTCTTTTTTGGCTTTCTTGGTCTTGTCTATGGGCAAAGCTTTGGCTGAAGGAGGTTCGAAGGGTGGCTGCGATGGTGGCAGTGGAGGTTGAGGAGGCAGGGCTGGGACAGGCGGGGCGGGAGGTTCACAAGGGACCAGAGGGGCTACGACAGCCGGCACACCCCAGTAGGCAGCTGCTGATATTAGAGGGGCTGCAGACAAAGAGAACCCTTACAGTTATCAGGGAATTATCGCAGTGTAGATAATTATCTGCATTTATGCATAAATATGTGATAAAACACAGTTAGGCTTTCATCTAAATTACATCTGAGACAGAAATCACATCGTTCTTGTCACTTATTTACAATTTAGGTTGAAATGGCACCATTACTAACATTAACCCTGTGAAACCTAAGCAGCTTCTGGAGGTTTGTTTCTCCTGGCACATTTTTTTCACTGCAATATAAAGTCCTGCACCTCCAGTGAAACACCACACCCATGGCTAGAGGCAGACAACTCAAAAATGTCTTTGTGGTAGTGTAACAATGTTATAATGGCATAAAAATTTCTTTGATGATTTATTTTACAAAAATTGAAAAAAAAAAAAAAGAATCAACATGTACAGCATTATTTTTAAAGTGCCAACATGAGAACCAATACAAGTAATAAATGGTATATCTACATATGATATATATTTTATTATTTGCATTTTATTTACTTTATTTTAATTTTTTTTCCTTAATCCATTTCTATCTGCTCTGTGTAAAGGTAGTCTATAGTTCAGCCCAGTAAAGATGAAAATGTTCTAAATTCATAATTGCACCAAAATGGGCAGAATTTTTTATTTTTTACACGATCTAGTTAATGCAAACTATCTTTAAATGGGACAAGTAGAGTTAAAATATTTTGAAGAAACATCACCATTTTACTCTCCGATTTAGTTAGCTTTTCTTTCGGAATGTCATGTCACATATGAGGCATTTAGGGATTGTTGAAAGCCTAAAAATCTGCAAAATATTGCCGTTTTACAGTTTGTTGTTATGATAAAAAGTGCAATTCTGGTGATTCCAAAAAATATAACATGCCTGGGGTTGAGAGAGTTAATAAAAGCTACCTGGAGTCAACATTGTTTATGTTCCAAATAAGTTAAACATGCACTGCATAGGATGTGAAGTGAAGTTTGTTGATTTTTTACCTGCACTGGCTGGTGCCTGGGTGTAGAGAATGGGACTGCTGCCAATAGTAATGGCTTTATTCATCTGACCAGCTTTACGTTTCTGACCCTTCCCCAAGGGGCCCGACGACTCAAAAATCTGTGTGAATGACAAGAAATACAATAAAAACTGCTGAACGCCTCCATTCTGTGTTTACACTTGCAGCATTATCAGGTACTGTGTTTAAAATTGAGTACAGCTTCATCTCTCCCACACCTTTGTGCCAGCGGTGCCAGGGGGCAACGGCGGCCTCCCGCTGCCGTCTTCCTCAGTTCCAGGGGCTGGAGGCTCCTCATCATTATCGTCATCCATCTCCATTTCCACCTCCATGATCTCTCCATCACTGTCAGGAGGGGGAGGAGGGGGTGGCGGAGAGTCTGGGGGGAGAGGCGGAGGTGGGGGGCAGTTGGAAGGTGGAGGAGGGCTGTCAGGAAGCGGAGGTTGGGATGGGGACCAGAAGGAGGGTGCACTGGGTTGAGGAGGTGGTGGTGGCTCTGCACAAGGAGAAGATCCAGTTAAATAAAACACAAGTATTGAGAACATCATTTGTCACTTTAGTATTCAACTGACAAAGCACAACCACATTCATTGGACATTATCTGACAAGCTCAACAGGGCATCCACTGATGCACATTTTTATAGCCAGTTTAACAGCATTTGCAGCTGCTGTAAGAACAGACTGACCTGTGACTCCACCAGCAGATGCAGATGGTGCTTTGGGCTCCCCTTGGCTTGAAGTCTGTGTCTGGGTACCTTGGCTGCCTTTCAGGTCCTCCTCCTTGTCATCCTCTGTTGGGAAATCCCACTGGGAGGCACCGGTCCGGTCCTTCACATAGAAGTATCGCCTGTGCTCTCTAAAGAGTGGGACAACAGACATAGAAGGCAAGAGTCTCAACCGCTGGCCTTAAAACTTGTTGAGTGGCATGATACCCTGGGACTGTGGGGCAAGGGAATGGACATAATGGCCACGGTAGAGGGGGGTAGGAATGTTGGTAGGACAGCGATTTTAGCCGTCCTGAACAAGGGCCCAATTAGAGTGTGGTTATGGATGTGGATAGGGAACCCACCTTGCTCTCAAGAATAACAAAAGCAAAAACAAATCATCTCTAGGTCCTGAAAGAAGCATTCAGCAGCTCACACCATGGTTGTCACATTTGTTCTGTTTTAGACAACCATTCCCTCCCAGACACAGGAAGACGCCAGGGAGGAAGCATCATCAACATCATCATCATCAACAACAACCATAGGTCAGAAAATAACAAGCACACAGTCAACTCGTTTTACATCAGAAAGAAGAAATTAAAAAACAGGAAGACATATGAAATAGAGTTGGTCTGACCTGCTGGATTCCCGTCATTGCTCCATCTTCACCTTTTATTTGATGCGTGACACTCGCAGCTTCCAGGGCATCACTCAGTCTGCATTGCATTCAGGGGGGGTTGCAGTCCTGTAAAGTGCAAAGCTCTCCCACGCAACCAACCTCCCTACCATACACCCCCTCCCAAATTTTCCACTGACTGGACCCATAATCAGTTTACAAATGCCCTCACAACAAAAGGGCGGAAGAGTCTGTTAAAGGGACAGGGAGTCCTCTCTGTGGCAGGTTTATTTAACAGGAAGCAGGCTGGCCCAGAGTGGATGCTGCCTTATCAGTACGTGCAAGGACTGCATCACAGAACCCTGAAGAGTCTGTTTCTGGGAAGTATTTTGATCCACTCGGACTGGTTAAGCTTCTCCCCAAGTTATGTTACAAAGTCTGCAAGCTTGGCACTGAGGGGGGTGTAGTCACACGGTAAGATTTCTGGGGGGCGAGGGAGTTTAGAGATGTGAAAGGTAAGGAGCGCGTACCTGTCCCAGTGGCAGGACCAGCCTTTAGGGGCGGCGTTAAGTTCGTAATATTTTATGTGTTCGGCAGCTTCCTGCAGCCTGCGGCGAAGATAGACCCCATTCAGAGCGCCTTCCCTCCAGTCAGCAATCCGTGTCTGGAAAAAAAAAAAAAAAAAAACAGCAAAAAGAGAAAGGTTAGGACCAGAGATTAGAGTGAGATTAAAGGCAAGAAAGTAGAAGTAAAGAGATAAAGAGACAAAGACAGAAGAGCCACAGAATAGATGAGTTACATGCAAGAATAATTACAGTAACTTTCCAAAATGACACCTTATGATGGATCATTATGAGAATTTTAAATATTAAGTACTACCACACGCCAATGCAAAATTAAATGAAAGAGAATTAAGTGTTAAATATTTTAGAAGCCGCACGGGGATAACTGGAAGCTAGGATAATATTGCTTGGAACTATAGTCCTCTCACCTCAGTTTGTAGCAGAAGCAACTGAAAGTTTGAGATCGCCTTTTTGTTTATTCCCAGGAACTCCATCTTGCTGGTTAAGGTGTTGGCCAGTTCTCCGATCTGAAACTACATTTTTTCAGCATTAAAACATGTCCTACAGAGATTGTTATACTTACTATACTTAGTAATAGCAACACTGTCGTTACCTTGAGCTCAGGTGTTTCTACTTTGAGCTCAGCTGTCTCCCCATCTTCTTTTGCAGGAGGTTGTGAAACCGTTTTGTCCTCAGAACTGTCCGCTTCCTTGTTCTCTCCGTCCTCAACACTTTCTAAGACTTTAGGAAGTGCTACAAGACACAAGAGAGAAATCTAAGTATGGAGGAATTTAACAAGCAGTTTAATCTACTCTCGTCATGCATATGACCCTCCACTCCAACGAGTGTAAACTTCTGAACTGACCCGTCTCTGTGTTGTCAGGTAGGTCTGAGCTTCTACTGTTAGAGTCGGGGCTAGGAACACAGGTGAAGGCAGTCTTCCACCGGTTCTTCTTCAGCAGGACACCACGAGAAGCAGCGGCTTCTTGGCTAGCCTCAGAACAAGGACTGGAGCCCCCAGCGCTCACATCGCCCTCCTCCAGAGCCCGGAGCTCAGCCTAGGAGTTAGATGTTAGAGTCAGAATAAAGCTAGATCACTGTGACATCAAAATGTGCCACTGACTGTGAAAGTAGTTGATGCCAACTTGCACACTGAACAGCATTAAATCCCTACCTTTTTCCTCTCCAGAGCCAGTTCCAGCTCCATTGTGTCCTCCTCTGTCTCTTCTTCAGCTTCCGAGTTGTCTCCAGACTGCTTCTTGGTGCACTGATCTTTCTGCACGGTGGGGGCTGGGTCTGAATCCCGAAGGGGTGTAGAGGGGGATCCTGCAGGCCGGACACCCTCTCCATCAGAATCCAAACTGTTCTCAGTCTCATCCACACTTTTAAGCAGTCTTTTTCTCCATTTTTCTTCTGCTTCTTTCACTTCAGAGGGGATCAGAGGGCCAAGGAGGGACGCAGCCACTCCCCGACGCTCCTCCTCTTCACTTGTGAGGCCAACAACGCTCTCAATAACCTCCTTTTAGACAAAAACAAGATGTTGACACATTTAAAATCATAGTAGCAAATCTTCATCGACACAGAAGCATGCTGATCCACATTTTTACTGGGATTAAATGAAACTTGCCTTTGCTTTGGTCTCCTTGGCTGCTGCTGGGGCTGCACTAGCGGCGGCGGCAGCAGCTGAGGCAGCAGCTGTTTCCTCTGTGTAATAACCTGCATGGGCTGTGCCATTGCCATTGACACTAGAGCTATAAAGGAAAATACAAAACACAATTCACAGCTGAATTTCTATAGCAGGAACAAAATAAAGACACTGAGTTGTGCACTTTAGATCATGTGTACAGTGATTTATCAGGATTCCAGAGATTTACAGCCTTGTCATAACACTCAGAGCCTGTAAGTCATTTTCTACTACCTGTTGGAATAACGTCCCAGGCTTTGCACTTGATCAGCTAAGTAGTGTGGCAGCTCCCAGGACACCTCATTGGTTGTTGTGTTCCAATAGTAGTAACAGCCAGAGTTCTCGTCCCATACTTCCTGCCAGTCTCCCATCTCTACACCCACTGGAATACAAGCAGGAGTATGAATATGTTGCTATTGTAAGGGCGGCTACAAAAAATATGGAATTACTGTTGTTAAAGGACATGTGCCTCCATAGTTACCTCCAGCTAATGAGTACTGAGTATTGTACTCAAACTCTGTGCTTTGTTGGTTCTGTCCTTCAGCGGCAGGCGGCTGCTGAGCGTTGGCATCCGGTCTGGGTGGGGTGGCATTCGTAACTGAGGGATGAGACGTTGCATCATCTGCAGTTGGCTGAGTTGTAATAGCATCAATTTCCTTGGAGGGGAAGAGAGGCAACAGGAACTTATATTCTTTTCAAAAAACAGTTTTCAGTCACAAGAATGAACCACACTCTCAGGCTAAACATAAATGATGATTTATAAATGAAAAACCAAAGCCTGATGTATGTGTTGACCTTCAAATGTCACATCATCCAGAATTATCCGAGACAAATTGGGCTTGCAGATCTAATTACACTCTTTCCTTTCCGTCCGCAACTGCATATTACGAATGGATTAAGACAACTGTTTTAAATCTTGTGAATTACTAGCAGACTTATAATTACCCAAAAAAATTATCTTCTTAAAGACATTAGCCTGCCATTAACAATGAATCAGTGTAATAATAATAAATTATTATACTCACAGCCATAAAATTGGCCAATGTGCTGTCGATGTCAGCTGACTGGTTGTGTTGAGAATCTGCAGTTGCACGGTCTCCAGCATCTTCTTCATCACTATCCTCATAGGCTCCAAGCAAGGACAGACCCTCTGTACATGAAGAAAAAACAACTTTGACCCTGGGCTGAAATGATTCCTCGAATTATTCGAGTAATTTGATTACTAAAATTCTTCGAGGCAAAATTCTCTGAATCGAGGCTTTGTTTAATCCACTACATACTGGAACCCAGCTCACTAACTGGCAGATCACAGGGATTCTAAATTTGATGGGACATGGGACTTCTATTTTAACTGACGCAGCTTTTCTAGTGTTTACTGCATTGAGCAGATCAGACGACTGAAGTATGAAGGCAGTTTAACATATTCAGAGCTTCTTTGTGTGAGTCAGCTTAACTAAAACCTCAGTCAGAGTTAACAGGTATGAAAGTGGTTTTCAACTTTCTCTGTTAACTCAGACTTTCTGCTTCAAAGTCATCCACACAAATAGGAGCGTTTAATGGATCATTTGACTCGTTTTCCACACAAAATGAACCAATCGCATGTAGCTGCTTCAGTCAACAGGTTGTTTTAACGGAGAGCGATGAGGAATGTAAAAATTTATGATGGTAAAAAGCTGCTACTTGAAATGATGTAAGACAGGAATGCTGGTAGAAAACTGTTAAACGTGTGTTAATGTATTTATTTTACCGATCAATGCAGCTGATTATTTCTACTTGACAGCCGCACAATAAAACTACTAAACTTCAAATATTCATACATGATATTGCATTGAAGTGCATGTAGGTCTGACACTGTCTCACAAGAAAGGAAGGAAACTAATGTTACTGGTTGAATATTCTCTGTAATAAATACTGATGAACTGATCAGTTTTCTTATTTGTGTTCTATCAGCTGCAGTAGCAGCAGTTTAAATGGGCCACACATAAAAACATATTTATGGGATTTCTGAATCACCAACTAAATACATGTGGGGTTCCAATAGCCCTGTACTATAGTATATATGTACAATATCCCTGTACTATACTATATATACACAATACACCTGTGCTATACCATACATATGTACAATACACCGCAGATGTCCGTCTGTGTTCCACTAGGATGGTTATTTCTGTTGCACAGTGCGCTTACTTCTGCTTTTGATGCTGTAATGTGCATGCCAAGTGCAGAACTCGATTACTCGATTAATCGCCAGAATAATCGATAGAATACTTACTAAAATAACCGATAGCTGCAGCCCTACTTTGATCAATCAAAATGAACACCTTTTGTGTTTATACAGCAGCTTAACATCCTCACAGTCACCTTACCTGTAGCCTTTACTGCTGGTGCCTTTATGTTTGTATGTCTCACAAATCTGTGTCCATCACCATCTTGTTCATCTGCAAAAACGTCAACAAAGAGTTTAAAGTCAAGCTTCAGCTATTTCTCAAACAAACTAAGTAGCTGCTTATATTCCTAATATACAGTCCCTGACTATCTGACCGATAATGTGACTAACTATCCTCATTATCTTGGACAGTAGCATTATGTTTTATGAATAGTCCTACTCATCTGTGAATCCAATCATGCATTAAATGTGCATTTCTGAAATACCCATATTATGTATGCATTTCAGGACCAACACTGGTCCATAAACATCACAAAGAGCACAAAAAACACAACATTCAGCTGTCAGAGGTGCACACATGAAACTTATTGAGTAAGTTGAGTTTTGCCTCATTTACTTTGATGTGCAATTTCGCATCTATCACAAATGAAAATAAAACCTTACTGTGATCAAGGTCTGAATAAGTAAAGTCAGAAATAATTAATTTAGGCTAATCCAAGCTTTGACAAAACATTGAGTTTAAGTTTAGTTTATTGCTTCAGGCTGTTTGCAGGAGTCTTTCCTCTGCATTCATTAGATAACAGCAGCATTAATAAACAGCAGCAGGATCCATAAAAGCATCTCAACATTTTTTTGTTACCTTTACACTAAACTTGGACAGAATGTTCACAGTTATTTTTTCCAGCAACACAATCAGATTTAGTTTATTTATATTAGTTATTTATTAACAGTATTCGATTATGGGACCTGCATCTGGACTATTTCAAGGGTTAGTCTTAATGTGGAACGTGGGCTGAGCACAAAAACAAAGAGGAAAGACATTGCTCTGCCTAGAATACAGTGTTTATATTCATATTACCCACAAACAACCCGAAAATCTACTAATTTTAGGGTTAAAATCTTAAATTATCTGGCTTTGGCCAGAGCCTATCAACTTCTCTGATGGTGGATCAAGTCAGTAAAAGTGTTATGTGGGTTAATTACATTTAGGCTGGCTGGTTCTTAAGCCTGTTTTGGCAGGCCAACCTATGAATGCCAAAACTGTTCATTTGCTAACCGCTAGCTTAGCGCGCTAGCCTGTAGCCCAAAGTTCATCCTTCAAATGAACCAATACAGATATCGTGAGCTAAAACCGCCATTTGGATATTTCTTGGGGACATATTATGTTAACCAGCCCGACAGCTAGTTAAATATTGCTGCTTTTTTAAACCAGCTTGGCCCATTTTTCACACCTCGACCATTTAGCATTGAGCTAGCCCACAGCTAACATGCTACAGAGGTAACGTGTTTCTAAAATACCGTCGGATCCCGAGGCCGCTTCTTCTCTCTCTCCTGCATTCCCACCGCGGCTCCCAGGAGGAGACAGCTGCAGGATGGTTCTCCGACCGACCGTTCCTCCCGTTAGGCGACTTTTCTTCCCCATCTCCGGCTCTCTGTGTGTCTGTGAGTCCGTCTGTCGGCCTGCTCTCCTGTCGCTGTGGCACAAAGGAGGGGTTGAACTTCCGGGTTGCGGGGTCATGTTTTGTGTGTGTAGCTCTATATTTGACTGTTAGCTAAGTTGCTAACGAGCTTAAACAGCCTCCGAGCGAGTCAGGAGAGAACACAACGTTCCACCTTCACAGCTCTGGGACATTTAATGGTTTGTCGAGTAGCTTCTACCTGGCTAGTGGAGCAAACTAGCTTAATTAGCTAACACTCGGGCCCCGGGTGTGAAGCTGCTTGAAGAGACTTAATATGGGAGGCGAGGATAAACGATTATACAGTTTTGTAGAGGAGCCACCCACTGATGTATGAAAACACGGAGCCGCCTCAGAGGCATCAGTCTACGGTGCTCGGAGGAGGCACAGCTGGACAAGCCAGGACTGGAAGAAGGTCCGGACCAGACACGATGGGGGGAACGATGGCACCGGTCCTCCACTGGCTGCACGATGTAGCGGCTGTGACTCTCCTCAAAGCCCGGCGGACTTTACTTCAGGCTGCCGTCCTGTTCTCTGTCCTAGTTCTGCTGCTCTGGGTGTCCATCTTTCTCTACGGGAGCTTCTACTACTCCTACATGCCCACTGTGAGCTTCTCCACCCCTGTGCACTTCTACTACACCTCGGATTGTCGTGCCTCAGACTCAGCTCTCTGTTCCTTCCCCACAGCCAACATCTCTTTCATGAAGAACGAGCGAAATCAGGTGATGGCCAATGGTCAGCCCTACAGAGTGTCTCTGGAGCTAGAGATGCCAGAGTCACCGGTGAATGAGCAGCTGGGTATGTTTATGGTCAAGATGTCTTGTTACACCAAAGGGGGACAGACTGTCTCATCGGTGGGACGATCTACAATGCTGCACTACCGCTCCAACCTCCTGCAGACCCTCAGCACTCTCCTGTTCTCTCCTTTCCTGCTGACTGGGATGACTGAGCAGAAGCAGCTCATAGAAGTGGAGCTCTTCTCCGACTACAAGACGAATGCTTATCAACCCACAGTCGGTGCTGTCATTGAGATCCAGTCCAGACGGGTGCAGATCTACTCCTCCCAGCTCCGCATCCATGCCTACTTCACAGGTATACGATATGTTCTGTACAACTTCCCCCTGACGTCTGCGGTGATCGGCGTGGCCACCAACTTCGCCTTCCTCAGTGTCATCGTGCTGTTCAGCTACCTGCAGTTTGTGTGGGGAGGACTGTGGCCTCCGGACCAAGTGAGAGTCAGGGTCATGATGGGAGACAACACCCGCATCCAGCAGAGGACGGAGGAGGTCCGGAAGCGCATGGAGAAGGAGAATTCGCAGAAGGAACTCGGCGCTCCCAAAGTGATCGGAGCTGTGAATGAGGCGTCTGATTTCAGTGGAAGTGACGCCGCGGCAGAGCAGTCATCAAAGAGCCCCTCTGTGATCCCGGATGCCTCTGAGGATGATGCGCCAGACAACAAAAATGAGGAGTCTCATGACGCTGAGGGGCCCGATGTGAACAACAGCTCCTTGATTGAAGACCTGCCAACCCAACCTGGTGAGACGGGGCTTCGGCAGAGACCCGGACCCTGGATGAGCCTGTGAACCACGCCGCCTTGCACAGAGTCCTGATGTCTCATCACCCCTCAGCAGCTTGAATGTGATTCGGCAGACGTTGATAGTTATTGTTTCAGTTGAGCTTAATTCACATGCATGAGAATATGTTACCCGTGTGGTTTTTCGCTGGCACTCTACAGCTTATTGTCTTGATAACAGTTTACCTTGTCGTGACTTTGACCTCTGCTCATTTTTCTGACTGCAGCACTGTTACATTAAGTGTCATGTTTCGCAGGTGCCCATATCAGGAGGTTCTACATTCCAGTTCTGGCTTGTCCAGCAGTATTGTCTGTCATCAGCAGTAATTGAACACGCCCTTTTAAGAACCTGCTTGTGTTTTACTGTCGTGATCTCTGTTAGGTGCTGTTTCGTCACTTCGCAGCAACATTCCCATAAGAACTAACCCAGTCACTCTATTGATTGGAACTCCAGGAAATTAAAACCCGTTTTTGAGTGAAGATGCCCTGCAGTCGAAATTAAGTTGTAACTTCTCGTGATGCCTTTTTCTCAGACGTTCTTTCAGAGCGATTAGATTAGGGAAATTTGCCCCAAAAAGGAGTCTTTGTTTTTAATAATGTCAAAGAAAAAAAAGTGGATTTAGTCCAGACAGAGAGATTAAAGCAGTTTATTGCATTTCTTATTTTTCATGCTAAATAGATGTTCTGTCAGTGCGACTTATTGCTTTTAGTTAATGCTTTAGCGATTTTCCATAGTTGGTGTTCATTCCATGAAACCTTTGGAGTTAGTGTTTGCTTCTGTGCAGTTTGCACTTGGCACTTTGAGGTTCTAAAATGCTATTTATTTCATTTCAACGAAGCACCAAGACATTTTAGATGGGTCTTTTAAGTAATATATGCTTACTAATAAGTGTGAAACATTTCTGTATTTAACATTAATGAGCATACAATATAGGAAGGATGAGTAGAGTTACTGTTTTGAAGTAAATGGCACTTGAATTGAAGGTGATGCAGGTTGTTTATTGCTCAACCTCCACTTCAGGGGACCTTTGGGTTTAAGTAAGTTTATGTGAGGAACTGTGCAAGGGGTTCATGCAGGAGTTTGTACCAAAGATATTGTTCAATATGTTGCGCTCATAATGTCATCCTCTGAAGATATATGAGTAAGTGTTACGTATGCATTGAACAAAATAAATAAAACATAGATCTGCTGGCTTCTCTTTCTTTACTCCTCCCCTACCAAATAAAACAACAACTGTTATCTGTAAAGAAATCAGATGATCTTTCAGCTTGAAAGTAGAGTTTGCAGAAAAATCCAGCAACCGCTGTGTTTGTACTCATCATATGAGATTTGGACACTCAAATATGAGAATTTTTATGTAAAAACGTAGAGTCAAACACATGAAAAAATAGTTCCTTTATGTCTTTCAGTGGCAGCGCAAAGAGGAACACATGGTGCACAATGACAGGAAGTAATACATCCAGTTTTGTGTGCAGGGAGTGAGTTATACAATTTGCAAACAGAAACCAAATTCATGAAATTAACTGATGCATGAAATGATGGGAGGGTTCTGACAGCCACATAATGACACAGAAAGCTTGTGTTAAGCCTGAAATCTGCTTGTATGTTGAGATAATTAGGACTTTTGTATGCACACGCTGCAGGTGTGTTTCTGTTTCCTTTTATGCTAAAGGCAGGTTTGCAAAAATCCTGCAAATTCAGAAGAGGCCTCACTTTGTAATGACACCGAATACATGGAGAGTACATGGATTCAGGTGCATTAGGAGGCAGCATAAGAGAATTAGGAGTTAACCTTGAATTGGCTCAACGTCTGGAATTACTGAAAGTAGTTGCTGTGTTTTGCAGGATGCTCAATGAGAGATGGAAATACAGAAGTTTGGTGTTATAATAATAAATAATCACATTTCCAGAAATAAGACTGGTATTCATCCCTTTTTAATCTCTTTTTTTACACCTTGTTAAAATGGATTCAAAATGCTCCAAATCATTCGTTGTGAAATGCATTTAATCTTGTTTACAGAACATTTTCCTGATGCACAGGGGAATTGCAAAGCTGCATTTATGATGTCTTTCAAACCAGAACCTCGTGGTGGTGATGATATTAGGGGTCCATTAACAGTCTTTATTTAAAGCCACAGCCTCAATCTATCAGATGAATTATGCATTGGTCTGGATAAGGAGTGCACTAATTGACTTAAACCATCCATCACTTGTATTAAAAACCTAACTGTTTTTAGCCCCAGCAGGTACAGATAATATCTCAGACTCTCCTGGAGCAAGAACCTTTCTGTTTATCCAGTTTTCTGCACTAAAAAATAAGAACTCTCACAATGGGACATGAACATATTCTTAGATGATGAGACAGCAATGCATGCATAGACAGTCTAATAGAAAAGTATGAATATGTTGTGTATTTTTGTCTTGCAAATACACAACTTTATTTATCAAGAGGAAATACAAACTTGCCAGTGAAAAGACATTGTAAAATTTCCAAGATATACGTCTTGCATCGCTGGTCAAATGGTTAAAATCAGATGTTCCCAATTTATGGAGATGCTCTTGTTGCAACCAATCATTTAAAAGCATACAAAATTTTACAAATGAAAGTACAACACTGTCTATTCATACAGTGTCAGCAGCCAAACATGCTACACATTTTTCATTTCAGGATTCTAATTTCCTCTTTCAGACAGGCCATGTTTTTGGACTACATATTAGTTTGTGGTCCTTGGCGTTTCCATATATGGACCAAATACCATCGACCAGATGTACAGCATGCTGCTCAGCTTTAAGTGCTCCAGGACGCCACTCCAGTTGGATTCCTGCCAGTCAGGCCTCGTCACAGCCGCAGGTCACTTTGTTCCGTGACCTTACATGTTGTGCTGCTCCTCAGGGTGGACTTCCACCACCTCAGCTGTAGTCTCACTTGCTGCCTTTGATCCGTCATCTTCCAGGTCATCATCTGTGCTGTCCGCCCAGCGCCCGACTCTTCTGACTCCCTCGCCCACCACGGGGGCGTTAACACAGGGGTTGTGGTCATAGATGACAAGTTTCAACCCCTGCATGTGAGAAAGTCCTGGAAAGTAACGTATTTTGTTGCGATCCACATCAATGACAGCTAGAAAGTGCATTTCCAGCAACACTGGTGGGAACTCCGCCAACTGGTTCCCAGCAAGCCAGACACTTCGTAGCTCATCCAGCCGCCCAAACTCTTTTGGTATACTCCGTATCTGGTTGTAACCGAGGTGTAGGGTCTTAAGACTTGAGAGCTCACAAACCACCTTGGGGAAAACAGTGAAGCAATTAGTCTCCAGCCACAGAGTATTAAGTTCCTTGAGCTGTCTCAGTTCTCTGGGGAGGCGATAAAGCCTGTTGTTACCCAGATAGAGGATGCTGAGCTGAGGCAATTTGCAGACAGCTGCAGGGAGCTCCTCAAAGCAGTTAAAGTCGAGGGCCAGGAGCTGGAGCTTCTTCAGGCCCTGCAGTTCAGCCGGCAAGCTGCTGAGGTTGTTGTCACTCAGGTAGAGCTTCACCAGCTCATCGAAGACGCAGGCGGCAACAGGCAGCCGACGCAACTGCCTGCTGCTCAGGTCCAGCGTCCGATCAAGTGGCATCTCCTTCAGGTCCCCCACTAGGAAGCGTTGACAGCGCTCTGAGGGAATGAAGGCGATGACACTTCGCATGGCGTTACCCATCTTTCTCAGTGTCTTTAGTCCACCGCTGGTTCTCCCATCAATTTAGTGCCAGACGAGAGTTGCAGTCAAGCAGGCTGATGACTTCTTCAAATGAATTTCATGATGTTCCATTACTGTTCCTCCACCGCAACCCATCTCTATTTATTGATCTACAAAACATAAAAACAAGCAATGTAGGACATCTTTGCCATGTGAAAAAGTGCAACAATTACACGATTATGATGTGGATGACATCCTTTCATGTGTTAAAAGCCACGTTGTTGACTAAAACTAATTATCACCAGGGTGAAAATATGAACAAACGAAGAATTTAAAACACCTACTGTCCAGTGTCTTCCTGCTGGTGTCCATGAATCTCAACATCCCCTACAGTTAGTCATTTGTTTATCCAACCTAATGAGCTGAAAATGTATTGTATTCCCCAGGCGGATATTCCCCAGTGCAGTCCTCTCACTATCTCTCAGTGGCTCCAAGCTCTGCCCTGACTTTCATGGCTATAGCAACCACTAACTCTCTCCTCCCCATTTGTGCCTTTCCCCCCTTTCTTCTCTGAGATGACAGAAGTGGGAGAGAGAGAGAGAGAGAGAGAGAGAGAGAGACAGGGAGGGGCAGGGTGCCATGGATAAGCAGAAGAAGTGCTCTGTGATGAAAGAGCAGCGAAGGTCATTTACATTCTGTCCTAATCGGCCCGGATGCAGCACTGGGTCAGTGCCACTGGGCCCCACAAGTGGGTCTGTACTGTGGGATCACGTCAAGAGTTGGTCTCAGGAACACCAAAGAGATGCAGTAAATCAGTGTGTGTTTTGAAATGTTTCTTGAAGGAAAGGAAATGACGGTATGGGTTCTCTAAAAAGTGAGAGGTGTTCTTAAGTCACCTCTGGAATTTTCTATGACTCTGTAGATCTGGGTTTTGTCAGTGACACATGGCTCCTTGGTCAATATGGTGTCAAATCAAGATGATCACGACTGAGTTTCCCACATAATTCAAAGTATAATGTAATTTTCTATCCACGTTGTGTAGTGATCCAGAGCTGTAAGAAAGCTGCATGTCATTATACATGTCAGCTACATGTCATCCCTGCCCACCTGAGGTGTGATTCTCCCCTGATATCTCACATACCTTCATTAGAGCTATTTTCCAACCAGATAAAATGGAATGGGATTTCATTTTTATTATCAGAAAGGCCACAGGTTGACCCTCGTCTGGTTTCACTCACTGACACGCTGTTCTTAGCACTTTCCCTCATCCACTTACGACCAGGGGCCCTCCAACAGGCAGCGACTCAGATGGAGCAACCCAAAGCAGCATGGGACCTGCCTAATGGATTCATCATTCATGTTTTTACCAACACCTACTTTTCTTCCTATGACAAGTGTAAATATCTGCTGTAAAAAAATTTAATAAAAAGGCCATTTTCCCACATGTTTTCTGAAATTTTCAGTCACATCTAATGGCCTTCCCCAGCATATGGCGTTGTTGAGTAGGAGATGATTAATTACTAAACAATTCAAATCTAAATCTAGTCAATAAATTATTTGACAACTGAGCAGCTCCGTCTGCCATGTGGTTGAAAGCTTTGGAAACAAGAACACTGCACAAAAAAATAAATAGGAGACTTTCCCCATCTCCTCAACAACTTTTTCTTACTCTGCTCCCTCAGTTGGAACTCAATACAGCAGAGTCTGAAGCTGTCCAACTTGATTAGACTTCAAATGTCTCTGAAATAGTATGGAAACATCACCTCTTAGGACTTGTTCTTGTTCTTAATGTTTTCACATTTTGAGTTTATTGCTTGGTGCTTTTGCACATGTATTTTGTTGTCTATGTTGTGTTTTGTCATGAGCCTGTCTGTAACTCAATGTTATATCGTCTAGTGCAGGTCCCTTAGTGTTGTTTGTCAGAGACTCAATGTTGTTTTGTTATTTGAGGACAGGTCTCTCTTGAGAATGAGACCCCGCGTCTCAATGAGACTGCATTACTCAGCATGCAATTATCTTCTTTTCTGACTTAAAGATGAGTTATCATTTCTATTCTTACACCCAGAAGGGGTTAAATTTAGCCACATGTGCACAAAAAGATTTCAACCCTGTCAACTGATGACACATTTTCAACCACTGAGTTCATCCACACCCCAGTTAGGTGTGGCTTTTAAAAATACACAGTAATCAAATAGCGTGACCAGTACACAGACACTCCTTTGACCAGTAAAAGGCCTCCTTAAAATACAGGTTTATTCAAATGACAAGATAAAGACGAGAAGGGGCTGCTGGCATTCTGGAGGCTGACATGTCAGTTAGGGCTGTTGACAATTAAGAACTCCACCATTTGTCATCTCAGAAATTGTTTTAGGCAGCTCTGAATGGATGTGTCTGACGATGGGATCCTGTCCCCCAAAAATGTCTACCAACTTCACTGAGGCCTTCAGAAAGCGTGGGGAACCGTCCCACAAACAGCACTGACAACCTCATTAACTCTATGCATCTGAGATGTGTGACTTTTTTACAGGCTTGTGAGTTCAAATATTTATTCACCAATGTTGAAAGATTGATAGAATTTATAAAATAGTTCATGCTGTTCTGGAACTTATTGTGAAGCTGCTGTTTCCAGTCCCAGTAATCAGTTTACACTTATTTCAGTTCTAAATATCAGAAGGCGATAGGTCCAAATGAAACTGCGATGAGCTGCTGGGCCTCTGTGTGCCCATCTAGCATTCAATTTGCTGCCTGGTAACTTGATTAAACAGACGTAGGCTAAATGTAGCACAAAAATGAAATAATTGAGGTTGTCTAACGAGATTTTAAAACAAGGCCCCATTTCTAGACAGAGAATATTAGCATTTGAACAGTTTAAATTAACAATTAAAAACTGCATCACAATAACAAATATGTTCACAATGCACAAACTGTGAATATAATCCAATTACAGAACATTTTTTTTATTATTATTTTGCACCACTGAATATTGTCTTAGATCTATTCTGGCTAATAGTCTCACTTTAAGTTTCCTGGGATTTATTTATTGCATTAGATTTATTCTCGTCATCCTATCCTCTATAATATGTGTTTTTTTATTGTAATTTTGCGATATTATTAGTGAAAAAGGTTGCATCTGCAGTTTCACACATCACTTATTTACATGATGCAGGACACCTTATGTTCAAAGGAGGGAGACATAGGCTTGGCAGAATTACTTAAATTGGTGGAATTATTTAAATTCACTGTAACATAAACAGAATTTTCTAAGGAGATTTTTAAACAAGGCCCCGCTTCAAGACAGAGAATATTAGCATTTGAACAGTTTTAATTAACAATTAAAAATTGCAACACAGCAATATATTTGTGCACAATGTACAAATAATAATAATAATAATAATAATAATAATAATAATAATAATAATAATAATAATAATAATAATAAATAATACATTTTATTTGTATAGTGCTCAAAGACACTTTACATATAAAATCAACAAACATTAAAATAGAGGAACACCATAAAAACTAATCATAAAATAAACTGAGAAGCCATCCATCCATCCATTATCTATACACCACTTAATCCTCACTAGGGTCGCGGGGGGGGGGGCTGGAGTCTATCCCAGCTGACTCGGGCGAAGGCAGGGGACACCCTAGACAGGTCGCCAGTCTGTTGCAGGGCCACATACAAAGACAAACAAGCACTCTCACATTCACACCTACGGGCAATTTAGAATAATCAATTAACCTCAGCATATTTTTGGACTGTGGGAGGAAGCCGGAGTACCCGGAGAAAACCCACGCATGCACAGGGAGAACATGCAAACTCCATGCAGAAAGATCCTGGGAAAGCCGGGACGCGAACCAGGGACCTTCTTGCTGCAAGGCGAAAGTGCTAACCACTACGCCACTATGCAGCCCCATTAAACTGAGAAGCATTTTTTAAAATTATTTTTGCACCATTAAATTTTGTATTAGGTCCATTCCTGGCTAATAGCCTCACTTAAAGTTTCCTGCATTATTATTGCATTAGATTCATTGTTGTTATCCTATCCTCTACAACATGGGACTGTTTTATTGTAATTTTGGGTTATTATTCGTGAAAAAGGTTGCATCTGCAGCATCACTTATTAGCATGATGCAGGGCTCCTTATGTTCACAGGAGGGAGACACGGGCTTATTTGAATTCACTGTAAAAACCAAGAGATTTTCCTGAGGTGCTTGCTTTTGGTCCAGTTTCTTGCTTTTAGCTGTGCCCCCCTGTGGTGGGGATGGAACAGACTCTCCTACATGTTCGGTTTTGTGTACGGAAGTGGTCAGCAGGTTGTAAGGTCAGAGGGTAAAGGCTACAGCTCTTTCGATTGAGAATACACACAGCCATCTTGGATCTAACGAAGCGAAGGGAAATTGATGCGGTGAGGATATTTTCACTTCATTTTTTCCGTCACGTTAAAACGGTCCGCTGTGAATTTACCCCGCTAAACCGGAGCTATTCGTGTCGTCGCTTTCTCCCGTTTCGGTACGTAGCGGCTCGTTAGCCTTTAGCTCCGGTGGATTGTAGCTCTGACTGCTGCTGCCTACAAACGGAACCGAGAAAACGGACAGCTGACTGTGGATATACGGAGGCACAGAGGGCCCGTATTGCAGCCAGACAGTGACCGCGGCTCGGTAGTTAAATGATACGTTGAAAGGTTCTGGTGTTTAGCAACTCATTCGGGTAGCCCGTTTGCAAACTGCCGTTAAGGTAGCTAAGCTAACGCAGAGTGATTCCAGCCATCTAGCCTGCTAACGTTAGCTACTTGTTGGCTAACTAGCCTGTTAGCATCGCTCCTGTTAATTTCCTTAAGAGTGTCAAATAAATATCCAGCGTTAAAAGTAAGCTCGTCGTCAAGTTTACCACGCCAAAAGAGAACAGTTACTGCTGCTGTCATTTAATTTATTTATTACATTTTATGATTACTTTTAATTGTTGGTTTTATTATGGAAGTTCATGCGTGTGCATCATTACAAAGTAGACACACGCTGTTTTGAACTTTATTTTAATAACCCCAAGATGTCAAATATCTAATAGACAATCATGGGGGATCGATCATAATTCATATCATACTAGGTCTAGTGAATACATCAAGCTCATCATCCCCAGTACTTTCACTGTTTTTGGCCAGGAACACCTTACAAAACACCCTCAAACTTTCATATCTGACTCCACTCAACACTTTCAAGCTTAAGCTCCAACAGATTATAGTTGACTGTTGCTCCTGCTGATCACTTTGGACTTTACTTACAAACATACTTATATATGTACACAGACGTTCTACACCTCATGCATATGTTTTTCACTCACATGCGAAAGCTCCCATGCTTCTTACTTGTTTGCTTTAGTTCTTTGTTATGTTTATGTGTCTATTTGTGTGTGTGGTTTACAGGTCATGTTTGCAAATGAGAACTGGTTCTCAAACATTTTTACCCGATAAAATAAAGGTCTATATTATACCCTCAGCATTTTCAGTTTAATTTAAATTTGTAGCCATGGTTGATAGTGTTCTGTGTATAAAAAGTTAATTAAAGTTTCAGATTATGTAGCGCCAGTAAAGTGATATTACAGCCAGACAGACAGTAAAACAAACACAGTATTGTCACTTTCAGATATTGCAGCATTCTACCTTAAAGGCTGCACAGATGTTGGGGAAACTTGAATGAACACATCAGCAACATCTGGGTTTATGGAAGACTTGAAGAATTAAAGTTAGTAGAGTGTAGGTCTGCAACAATTCATCGATTAGTTGTCAACACTTTAACTAATCGACAATTATTATGATAACTGACTAACATAAAAAAGTAAATTCCCAGATTGCAAGTTCCTAAATGCTAATATTTTCTGGTTTCTTTACGCCTCTATGACAGTAAACTGAGCATCTTGGGGTTCTAGCTAAAACAAGACATTTGGGTACGTCATCTTCGGGTTTGGTTGATCATTTTTCAACATTTTCCAACATGGAGCAAACAACAAATCAGTTACTCGACAAAATTTTCAATGGATTAATAGACAATGACAGTAACTGATGGTTGCATCTTTACATTTAAATGTGCTTTTGTTCACTTCTTTCATGTTTTCTTCCCCTTGCACATCTTTAATCGCTTTTCTTCTTTCTCTCTTCAGGTGACGAAAGGCATGTTTGGTGCTAGAAAGAAGTTTGTAGAGTTCGTCGAGGTAGTCGATAACGACTTTACTGATGAAAGCATGTACTACAACCAGCCGTCGATGTTTCCACATCGATCGGACAAAGATGTGAGTTTGTCCTGATATCTTTTGTTTTTCTTGAGGTCACACCCCAGGAGAAGTTGTCCAGTTATTTTACTCTGTCCGTTCCTCAAATATTTCCCCTCAGATGCTGTCCTCACCTTCACCATCGTCGTCGGGTCAGCTGTCGCAGCTCGGTGCAAGTTTGTACGGTCCACAAAGTGAGTGCTGCTGTTATTCTAACAGGTTATCTCAGTGAATTTCTCCTGAATGTCTTCCTGAGTTTACCCTGGTGACGTATCAGAGGAACTAGAGTCACTCAAAAGTTGATTGTGCGACATTACGCAGATATTTTTTGAACAAAAATCAGACAAATATTCTGTGTTGTCTGACAGCGTTTGTTTTTTGTCCTGTGTTTCTTCTGTCTTTCTGCAGGTGCACTTGGCTTCTCGGTACGGGGCATGGGAAACAGTACACCTCAGTTAAACCGAAATTTAACGCAAGGCACGCAGCTACCAAGTCATATCACCCCTACAACGGGGGTCCCCACCATGTCCCTCCATACCCCTCCATCGCCAAGCAGGTGTGCATGATGGTTGCTTGTTTTTTGCTGACACAGTTTGGACACACACTTTTCCTGTACCCTTTAAATAATAACAGTTGTTGACACAGCATAAGTCAGACCTGATGATGTTTTAACACCCCCAGACGGGAGCACATCACCCCAGTCCTACGCTCTCCACTGGCTTCCAGTCCAGTCCAGAATGCTTTTTAAGCTTTTAATGTTTGTTTTTAAAGCTCTAAATAGTCTCGCTCCACCTTATTTATCCGAGCTTTTACCTTTACGGGACCAAAAAAGAGCTCTGAGGTCATCCAATCAGCGCCTGCTGAAAGTACTGACGTCAGAATATAAACCTTGGGGTAACGTGGTGTTCTCTGTAGCTGCACCATCATCACTGACCTGACCTTTTTAAATCAAAACTCAAAACCTTTCTGTTTAAAATGGCTTTTCATACCTAGCGGCATGGTGACATTTGATTACTTTTATTTCTTTCAGATGTCTATTTTAGTGCTGTTTTATTGCTATTTTATTGTTTTATTGTATATTTTACTGCTGTCTCTGTTTTAAGTTACTGTGTTGTTTTTAAGTTATTCTCTTGTTTTTCACCGTGAGGCACTTTGGTCACCCTTTGGACTGTTGTAAAGGGCTGTAGAAATAAACTTTGATTGATTAACAGGGGGACATTACCGATGAATTCGAGGAACATGCTGAACCACTCTCAGGTCGGTCAAGGCATTGGAATGAGCGGCAGGACCAATAGTATGGGAAGCTCGGGGCTGGGAAGCCCCAACCGCAGCTCGCCAAGTATCATCTGTATGCCCAAACAGCAGCCAGCACGCCAGCCCTTTACCATAAACAGGTAGACCAATCCACTGTCATTCACCCTCATAGAAATCCACTGTGTTCTCTACAGTTTCTCATATCTTTGTTTCACAGTTTAAGCTGTCCACTTACTTTGTTTTTGTTTTCTTTTGTCTCTGCAGCATGTCAGGATTCGGTATGAACCGCAATCAGGCCTTTGGGATGAACAACTCATTATCAAGCAGCATCTTCAATGGCACAGGTGTGTGTGTTTAAATGTAATGATCATTAGGTAGCAGCTATATTTAGACAAATGTTGCTCTAATATGTCTGATTTTAGGAGCCAATCAGCAGGTTTTTCATAGCTTTGTCTCCTTATCAGCATCTTTTTAGATGTTGTAGTTTCGAGAGGACCTTCTTGGTTGTTGTGTTCTTCAAACATAAGAACAGAACAACTTTCAGATATGTGGCAAATTTAGTTCAGAACGAAAAATCTGTGGACATTCATTTGATTTAAAAAAAAGGTAGCACCATTTTACTAATTTACCTTTTACTAGAATTTTAAATGACATGACTATTACTCTCATTTACTATGCAGTAAGAGCACATTGCCGAACTTAGAAATGCCACTTTATCATATCAATAGGTTGCATTTAATGGTTTACATATTACACATTCTTAACTGTCCTGTTGATGCAGATGGGAGTGAAAATGTAACAGGACTGGATCTGTCAGACTTCCCTGCATTAGCAGACAGGAGTCGGCGAGAAGGGACTGGAAACCCAACACCGGTGCTCAACCCACTGGCTGGACGGGCTCCTTATGGTAGGTCATTAGGCTGGAAGAAGTGTCTTATCTGTACACACACTAATTTACAGGCAGCAGATTCCCCCGAGCCAAAGATTAGGATTTCAGTCTCTCAGTTGGGTTCAGAATATTAGCGGAGGCTTTGTTCAGTGCAGATCTAATCACCGTAGACGATGCTTGTTTATGACACCCTTCTGCTGTAATGCTTTGCTGTTACACTTTGGGAAATTGCTATCTCTACTTCACTGTTTTCATCATCAAGTTGGCATGGTGACGAAGCCATCAACCGAACAGACACAGGATTTCTCTATCCACAACGAGGACTTCCCTGCACTGCCTGGCCCAAACTATAAGGACCCCACGTTGAACAACGACGACAGCAAAACTGTGAGTGAGAGCCACTGAAGGCTCGACTGCAAACTCTGCCAGGATGTCTGCGTTTCTGTTACAGATCAAGAAGAATAAATATGAAGTTACGTTTTCTTCTGCTGTGCGTTTTACAATGGTGTTTTTGTTTTCCCCTTTAGAACTTGAACTCCACAAGCAAGAGCACATCCAATGCAGATGGGCCCAAGTTCCCTGGAGACAAGACGGCCTCAGCACAGAACAACAACCAGAAGAAAGGGATCCAGGTGTTGCCCGATGGTGAGACCTCACAGCCAATCGTATCGCTCCAATTCCACTGAGACATCCCTTCTTAATCGCACAACTTGGGTGAGGCAGTTGGGCTCTCTGCCCTGCATTTGGGGTTAGATAATTATCGGATATGCTACAGTGAGGAAACCACAAGAATATTGTTCAGTGTGCTACAGACCATCATCATCTTTCCATTAGCTTGTCTGTGACCATCAGTTTAAAGAAATAATTGGCTTGGTTTGCTGTCCAATGCGTGCACACTTTGTGGTTTAGAAATATGGAAGTTTTGACAGTAAGTAAGTATTTACTGTAGATCACAGTCCGGTTTCTGCGGTTTGTTGAAGTTTGGATTGTCCTGCCGCCGCAGGTCGGGTGACGAACATTCCCTCAGGAATGGTGACAGACCAATTTGGCATGATTGGCCTGCTGACGTTTATCCGGGCGGCGGAGACTGATCCGGGGATGGTCCATCTGGCGCTAGGAAGTGACCTCACGACACTGGGACTCAATTTAAACTCACCAGAGTAAGACTGCTGTTCCACCCTTAATGCAGTTACTCTTAGATATTCTTTGCCCTGCAGGTGCACGCCGACTTCTGGCTTGTTTTAAAAAAGCAGTCACAAACAGCAAAATGAATATGAGATTCATAAATCAACAGTCCAGCAATAAACATCGCTGATGGAGGGTTTTTCATGCATAGATGAAGTTTTGGCCCCAAAGAGGTTTTAGGAAAATCACTTGCACCAACATGAAAAGAATTGAAGAACAAATGTACCCGTTTTGTTAATTTGGTTTTACTCAAGCATAAGACATGTTTGTTTATAGGATAGAGAGGAAGATGGAGATTGTAGAGTCATTGCCTCAACATGCGTAAGCACCTCCCAGAGGCCCTTCCTGAGCCAGGAAAAAGCTGCACAGATGGTTACAACAGCGTACATCTCAACTCTTCCTGTGGTTTTCACCAGATCTACCAAGCCCTCCTTTTTACTGGAAGACCATTTAGAATTTTACTGAATTTGAACACGGACTGATGTGGCTTCTGGCTTATATAAATCTTTTGTGTGTAGTTTTTACCTACAGAATGGTTAAAAAACAAACGTATTACAGATGACATAAGTCTTTTGGAAGCTGTGACTTCCTCTTCTAAGAGGTACCACCCTAAAGTTTTAGATTTTTATGCAGCATTCAAAAGACAGATTAAAAGAAAAATATTCTACGATAAGAAATGATTCATTCAAAGTGCACACACGAGTTCTAAACTGAAAAATATCTTCACTCAGTACCTTAATCTTTACTTAGAAGAGCCAGCTGAGTAGAAAAGGAAAGCTCATGATCATTGCGTTGGTTACATTTTTTTGTGTTTTAACAGTTTGTATTCTTTTCTTACTGCAATTTCTTTCTTTGACAGAAACTTGTACCCCAAGTTTGCCTCTCCTTGGGCTTCAGCACCTTGTCGGCCTCAAGACATCGGTAAGACTTTACTGAAGTGATTTTTAAAATCTTTAATCCCTGTACTTTAGTTTCTCTGAGTAGCTTGAAGCATTGAGTGTTGCTTCTTTAACGACAGGCCGTAATGGTTATTCACATTTCTATTCTGTCATGCTCTGTGTTGTGTGTCGGTAGCGAGCTTTGATATGTAATCAGCTCCTTTGTGGCGACTGTTTTGGTTGAAGCACGTCTCCTTTTGCATGGCAGTGAATTTAAAACCACACGTAGTAAGATCACATGTCAGATTAGATGTGCTGTTTTATTTCCAGAGCTGCTAATTGTGTCTGTTTTCAGATTTCCATGTTCCATCGGAGTATTTAACCAATATCCACATAAGAGACAAGGTAATTAGGAACTCCAGAACCACAGTTTCAGGATTCACTTCATAAATACAGGTATGAAACTAATTTTTCTTGTTGTTTGCTGTGTTGCTTCTAGTTGGCTGCAATCAAACTGGCTCGATACGGTGAAGACCTGTTGTTCTACCTTTACTACATGAATGGTGGAGATCTGCTACAGCTTTTGGCAGCAGTAGAGCTGTAAGTACTTCCAGGGATTTTTAACACTGTGGACTCAAAGCCGTGCTGCGAAAAGTCACAAAGACACAAGATTTGATTGGTAAAGTTGTTTACCTGGTAATAGCAGCCCATCTGTTAGCCAGTGGAAAGCAAAGGAAAGGTGACTTCATTCAGCTGCAGGACTCCTCAAAATGATCAGTGAATATTAAAATAAGTATCTGCAGCAGTGTGAGTGACACTAAAGTAGAATTAAACTCCACAGAGATTCAGGCAGGAGCTGCAGAGTTCCTCAGAGCTGAATGGAGACTTCTGAAAAGAGAGATTTCTAGTCTTCAGCTCAGACACACAAGTTCAGACGCTGAATGCACATCTGAGCTGAGGGGACGAGACTGCAGCAGCTCCATGGCTAATGGATAAACCCTATTAACCTTTTCTTTGGTAATTACTACAGACATTATCTGTCTGCACCGTGTGAAACAATAGTGTGTATGTGACCAACTGCCTGCAGATGCTTTAATTCGTGTTGTTTTTGAGGTTCACGGGATCACATTTTTATTTCTTTATTTGATAGGGACAGTGCACGTCAATGAACGTCTATTTAGACAGCAATAGATGGAAATATGCCGGATTATAGCAACAATGCTAGTTTACATCTGCAGCCCCTAGGCAGGTAAATAAAAAACATAACCGTGAAACATAGGACAATAAGTGACAATAAAAGCACACTAGAAAAAGTACACAAAGAAAACAGTGAAACATACAATGGAACAGGACAATAGGTCACAACAAAAGGAGAATTAGTTGCAATAAAAGGACAATAAATTGCAATAGAAGTACAATAAGCCACGAAAAAGAATAAGTCAATAAAAGGACAATAAATCGCAATAGAAGGACAATAAGTCACAATGAAAGGACAATAAGTCACTAAAAGGACATTACAAAAAGTACACACTCCATGACAGTCACTGGGGAATATATCTTTACTTTGTCATATTTCTTTGTCCAGCTTTAACCGGGACTGGAGGTACCACAGAGAGGAGCGAGTTTGGATAACGAGAGCACCTGGCATGGAGCCGACACTGAAAACCAACACCTACGAGAGGGGCACCTACTACTTTTTTGATTGTCTTAACTGGAGGAAAGTAGCCAAGGTGAGAGTTGTTATTGTCTGGTAAAAATGAAGTTTTACTGACCTTTGTTCCGGATGCTAAACCTGCATTTGCATCTCTCAGGAATTTCATCTGGAGTATGACAAGCTGGAAGAGAGGCCTCACGTGCCAACAACATTCAACTACAACCCAGCCCAGCAGGCCTTCTAAGGCCCGACCAGCCCGGTGGCTGCAGCCGTTCCTGCACACAACACTGTTGTCAAGGAGGGGCGCTGTGGTTCAGACAGCTCTGTTTTTATTCCTCGAGGATTTGGCTATTTGACTGCGGGGGTCGTTGCCACCATTTAAAACTGCCCTGCCTTTCCAAATTTACATGCTGCCCAAAACACCAACACTTGTTCTGTTTTTATTCTTTATGTTCCTCCTGATTTTTTTGACTTGTTTTGAGCAGGGTCTGTGTTATGTTTACGTCTCTGAGACTGAAGCCTGTTTTCTCCCAGAAAGAAGGACTGACCTTGTGGCACGGGACAGTGACAGAACAAAGGTTGCACCTCATATTTACAGCAAGTGTTAAGAACAGCTAAAATGCTGGGAAAGCTAAGTTAACATTCTCAGACGCAAGTGAAAGGGTGAAAGAAATGCAATGTTTATTGTTGCACTATATTTAGTAATAAAAGAACACAAAGTTTGTTTGTGCTTTTTTATGTCAACACTCCCTGATAATTTTTTTCTTCCTTTTCCATGATTTTGTTTCGTGTCAGGGAGTTCATGCGATGTTTCCCCACGCATCCCTTTTCATCTCACTTTTTTTTCCCTTCAACTTCCGACTTCCGTGTTTGCACCATCGAGCTGTTTTCTGTCTCATTTCTCCTTCTGTCTCCGTCTCTCTGTGACTTCTGTGCCGGCTGAACATGGACACAAATCTGGGAGACTCCTTTGGTTTCCACAAATGTGGAGAAATCCTCACAGAGGCTGAACAGCTACACGACTTTGCTCCAGAGCAAACAAACACTTTCCAGTCTTTGTTACGATTTTGTAAGAAATGTGTACATTTTTTTCTTTGCATCACATAAATTAGTATATGTATGTATGAATGTGTATATATGATTGCTATATATATATATATGTATGTATATATATATATATATGACATCTATTTTGGAAGAAATTTTGCCCTGCCTTGTACCTCGTTTTTATGAGGTGAGCATGGATGCAATATGTGGACGTAACAGGAATTTTCTGGATCTGCTGGTCAGGGTGTCAAATGGCACTGTGGGCACTTACATCAAAATAATACAAAACTAAAATGTCATTTAAGGAAAGGCCTGATTCTCAGCCAAACAAGAAGAAGAAGAAAAAACCTCAACAGAAAATAAACGTGGAGATCATCCCCGAGTTTCAATTCCAAAGCTAAATGAGGGATGTATTTGAGTTGACGCTGTTTGAACAGCAACAGCATTTCATAGGAAACGGAAAACTGACAATTTGAGGAGAAAAAAAATCCAGACCAATCTTGTATTTTCTGAAGTTCAAAGCTTCTTTTCTTTGTATTAAAGCAGAAAAGGCTTTCCTGAACCACTGTGTGTGTTGTTTGTTACATATTTGTTCAATGTCAGGGATCTGAGTTACTCATTCTGTAAAAATCTGCCAGTAAAACCCGTCTACCGCTGTCAAGGAAAACTTCACATATTATTTTATAATATAACACAGGTTTATTGTTTACATGAGAAATTATTAACAAACATTAATTGAGCACGTAACCTGTGTTTTAAAATCAAATGCAGTATCCTAACTTTGAACTCCTAAATGAGTCTTTACATTCTGCTCAAAGTGCAACTTTTTATTAGTCTACAAAGACTTTACTGAAGTTTGATGTCCAAGCAAGTTAATTCATGGAATGTATTTTCACATGTTGATAGATACAAAATTGGGGAAACAATAAAAATGCAATGATGCATCTCCAGTGCAGCAGAAAAATAATCAAACTATAGTACTGTATCTTGGGTGTTAGAATGGATTATTTTTAAATCTGATTATCAAAACAAGTATCCACAGTTTAGGAAGGCACAGACACACCTCAAGTCATACGATGTATAAAACGGACAGAGAAAAACGCACAAATATGGCACACAAAATTACACGATGAAAACATTCTGAAGGAGTCCTCATTAAAGGCTGTGAACAATCACAACTGGTACAATGGACACCAGCAAAGAGGCAGCAAAGTAGGTAAATTAGAACAAAGACGCAAATCAATCCACAGTCATCTCTGATCAGCAGAGGACAAACAAACAGCTGTAGAAAAATAATCCAGTCCATCCAGACCTATGTATCAAAAGATTCGCTTTCATCTCAGACTTGTTACACCAGCTGCCCTTTTTTAAATCGCTTGTGTAAATGCTACAAATTCAAATTCAAAGCCAGCTGTGGGATGTTACACAGATGTTTCTGTAGAATGGAAACAGAAAAAGACTCTTCATGTAGCAGCAATTCACACATTCTTTCTCTAACGAAGATCGCTGCGTTGTTGTGGGACATAAAGAGGCTGAAAACATCATCTGTCAGTCTGTTATCCCTGAAACACACAAACACACATCAGTGCAGCTCGAGCTCTTCTCCGCTGATCTCACTTCAGGGCTTGTTCGGATGAAGTGGAGCCATCTGAAGCACCTTCAGCTTTAGCAGCTTCTTCTGGTGGCAAAACGATGGAAAACGTTACCTTTGATACACAGAATCCATCATTCATTTACCCTCTGAACACCAAAACCAGCCGACAGCTCTGAAAAATATGTCATCTATTTTAAAATGTTTCAAAACTGCACCATCTACCACAACCAGAAACCTAAAAAACAGAAAGACTAGTTGGATTGTCAACTCTCTGATGGTCCGGGTTTGTACGATATGCTATCTTTATTTTTTCTACCCCTCAAATGAGACTATTCTCAGTGTCCTGTTGGATTTCTAACTTCCCAACAGTCCTTGAACTACTCA
The DNA here is from genome assembly GCF_022539595.1 of Amphiprion ocellaris. Taxonomy (NCBI): domain Eukaryota; kingdom Metazoa; phylum Chordata; class Actinopteri; family Pomacentridae; genus Amphiprion; species Amphiprion ocellaris. Next base: position 7,774,973 of record NC_072768.1, read on the forward strand.
CTGAGAGACATTCTGTTGGCAAAAAAATCCAAATCTAAACTTAAATCATCGTATTTCATCAAAATCATTTTTGATTTATAAATTTGCCTAAAATTCTTAATTTTTGCAGTAACTAGATTCTTGCAAAAACAATAAGTTCCACGTTTCTCTGGGGGGGTTGTTTGTTTTTAAAATATAGATGATTTATGGCATTATAACTGATAAAACTATTCCAAATTCCAGTCATGGTTGTTCTAGAGGTGTAGGACTTAATTTAGTGAAAAATGAGCCCACATGAATAAAAATGTGAAACGAGCAAAAAACCTAAAACAAAAAGAAAACACAAAGGAACTGCTTGGGGTTCAAAGCGGTAGTCATTATATAATCTGTCTATCTAAATTTGAAAAATCATCTTCAAAAAGCCCGTATAGGATAGGGTGGATGTGCCAGTAGTTTTGCATAATTAAAGACTCTATTAACCTTTATCTTTCTTCTCCTGAGTCTCCTCGGCTGCAGTCTTGTCGGCTCTGAAGAAGATCCGAGCGCTGCTTAGAGAGAAGTAGAGAAGCTCAAACTCCTGCAAGGAAAGAAAGAAAAGGAAACATATTTCTACATCCTGTCACAAAAAAAATCACTTCAGCAGCTTCTCAAAGAAGATCTACAATATAATAGCTAATATAATAGCAATAACTTAACATTTTACAGGCAGGTAGATGAAAGATTTCTTTTCCCAGAACTGACATGAAACCTGACAGATTAAAGCCACGGTACCTGGAGGTAGATGTCCAGCCTCTTCTGAGTGAGATTCATGGTTTGCAGCAGCTTTTCATCCTGACCGGCAGACTGAACGTTCTGCTCCTTCGCCACGGCGTTCAACTCTTTCTTGTACTTATCTCTGACAGCCTGGAACCAGTGCAGAGAGTCGAACTCCAGATACTGGTCCAGTAGCTTCAGGATGTACGCAACACCTGAGAGGGAGGTACAGAGGAGAGTAGGTCAGAAACAAGAACTCACAATGCTTCTCCAGTTGCATCCATTTTATCCCATCATCCCACTCACCCATTGCAAAGCCGTCGTCGGTGAAAGCAGCTCCGTTTTTGTTCTTCTTGTTGAGTTTTTCCTTGCAGCTGATGGAGTGCTCCACGAAGTTCACAGTCTATGAGGGAAATGTGTTGTGTTTTAATTATTGAAAGACTTGTAAGGAAGGAAAAGAGAAAAAGTTGCAGAAAAGTAGGTAAATACAAACAAATATTCAGCAAACAGAATGTAAATTATAGGGCTTAGAAACAAATAAACAGTCTCTGCACTGACCAGCGGGGGAACGATCATGTAGAAGTTCCTCAGGTGCATGTTCTTTGCGCTGCGGAACTCAGGTGCAAACACTCCAACCAGCATCTTGAAGTACTCCGTCCCCTCGGCAGAGTTGCTGGTCAAATCTCCCAACACTGAGTCCAGGACGCTGGAAAAGACACAGTATTAATGGAAGGATGAGGCTTCCTGTTCATTAGTCTGGCTGCAGCGCCTCCTGTAGGCGTAAAATATGAAATACACTCAAACAGAATTGAAGCACAGTTGTTGGGGTGCATGATAGAAATGTTGGACTAAAGTTTTGCAGCAGACAACCCCAACTCATCAAGCGATAAATACATCCACAGAAAATGCATAAAGGACGACCTGCTACACCAAAGAGTCACAAACATTTCAGCTCTCAATCCTAAAAATAACAGTACAAGCGACTCACAATCCCAAAACCCCCCAAGGTAGTTGCGATATTAGGGACCATCCAAACTCTGGCACACAAAAACACAAAAGCCTATCAGCAACAATATTATTTTAATGCATTTTAATATAGTTTAGTAGCAGAAAACACCAGTCAAAGAAACCTCCATCTGTAAACTGACCAGACAGCATTTAAAAGCAGCAGATTCACAGATCTATATTTGTGTAACAAGCAGCGTTTAACTTGTATTTTATTCTGGTGGAACAGTTATGGCTAATATATGCTATTTCTAAGCTTTTTAAAATTTTCTTTGATTTCTGGAAACCATCTTGCAACAAGAGATGTGACGTTCGCGATCGAGTCGGTCGTTTGATCGGCTCTTTTAAGAGAACGATGAGAACCGGTTCAAGCTGTTTGTATGTGCAAACTGTCCATGCTTTCTTTACGTGTCACCTGTGTGCCCCATGAGGCTGAGTTATTCACACAGCCACATTTACTGCTTTATCAGGTAGGGGGAGATATTAGTGATGGAAAAAAAAACCCAAAAACCCACAAAATGAGTCAGAATCAAAGGAAACGTAGCTAGTTTTTATTGTGCCACATAGTTTTTTTGGGTGAGGGAACATTCGAAATAGGTATCTCACTGTCAAAGCGTGGGAATATGGTACCATCTTATGGAATGTTTACAATGAAAACACAAGCCAAATTAAATTCTAATCAATATTTTAGAATATTTAACACCAATTGAGTATAAATTGGTGGGATGTGTACGTTTGAATCATTCTGATCCATACTGTATCTTAGAATTTCTACCAGTGATTGCTTAAAAAGTCACTCCTGTTGGGATTTATAATTTTAACTACTAAACTGAATGAAATCATAAGTTGGTGATTTGCTGCTAATCGTTATATTATCCTTCCACTATTGAGTGATTATTAATTATTATGTTATCTGTCCACTACTGATTAATTACTAACAGAGTTGCATTGGCCTGAGGATGGGTAAGGGGGTCGCGAACATTACCTCACACTATGTGAACTGGGGTAAAACCAAGTTGAACAGCCGGATCAAACAGAGGGCAGATGCACGCCAGCTTACACTGAAGACATATCAGACGTATGAACATGCATTCCACACACATACTCCCTGACACGCTTAGTGCACACATAGAGACCGGATGTTTCTCACTGAAGGCTGCACTTGTTTTTCAGAACATTACGTGAACAAACATGAAGTGAGAATAATTGGGGACGTGCATCACCTCCATCAATGAGAGCATAATCACATAGGTCTATCAGACACATGACAAGATCATAAGTTCCTGCACACGATATACCTTACGCAAACACACCTATCAATCTGTCACAGTCGTAGGGAGGATCTCCCCTCTTCCTACAGAGAGTCAGGAGTTGGTGATGATTGGGAGGATCACTTGGTGGGAGAAGTGCACCAGGCTGTCAACCAATGAGAGAGTGCCAAGTCTAAACCGTGGCTCTTCTCCATCAGTTTTTGACCAATGGGATTGTAGCACATTCCGTAAATATGCACTGTATACTGTAAACTGTATCCATTACTGGGAAGATGCCTGCAGATTAACATCCTTTGTTAACTCTGGTCCTCTAATCAGCAATGGTCCTTGATCAAGCTACTTGTTGCAGAATAAACAACTTTAACTGAGAGAAGTTGTCTTCCATCTCAAATAAACGAACACGCTCGACACTCCTGGTTGACTTCTAAAAAATAAATGAATATAACGAGTCAGTTGTTTGAACGGCTGTTTAAAAGGAACGGCTCCTCAAGGTCCGGCTCCCTTCAAAGAACCACAAATCCCATCTCTACTTGCAACATCTCATTGCTTTTTTTGTGACCCTCACCTTTGCAACCACTGTGCTACTCAAACAAATTCAAGCACTACTTTAGTTTGGAGAGAAAGAAAGCTCTTCAAACTTTGCTTACCTGCCAGCTCTCTGGGTGTCCTCTGACAGTCCCTCCTCCTTCACCAGCTCTTCAAAGTTCACGATATCCTCCAGGTCTGGGACAAACCTGGAGATAACGTAGAAACATTTTTTAAACACTGTGTGACTGAAAACACTCATTTAAAATCAGCTTTTGTCTCATACTTATTCAGAGTTACAGTAATAGCAGCAAGATATTGAGATTTTATTTGACTCATTAAATCACAAACTGCAGTAAAAAGGAGCACAAATTTACACAACATGCACTTCATTGAGTTTCTCTTTTACCTAATGGCGCTGCTGCAGCAGTGGAGGCCTCCGGAACGGATCATACGCACATAACCCATGGCATTACCTGAAAGAAAACAGTGTAAAGTGGTGTTGTCTTTGTCTGCACCTGCAGTTGAATGTCTATGATTTTACACCAAGAAGAGTTTCTCACCAATCTGGCTGATGAGCTGTCTGAACTGATCCAGGTAGCTCTGTCCATCAGGAGTGATGCCCAGCTTCCTGATGCCACGGTTAAATTTTTCTGCCCGCTCAAATGGGTACTACAACAAAAACACAAATAACTGAAGCTAAATAATAGCTGGCAGGGAGCTACGTGGTATAAAACAAGATAATTAATTAAAAATACTGGTCCAAGATCAAGAAAATGGGAAAAGCCCCAGTATTTACTGACAGTATGTGTCTGTTAATGTGACAATTTTTTTTTTATTTCACTCAAGTTTTTATTTATCTACAATTACACAAACCAAGAAAGAAAAACAAAGAAACAAAACAACTGAACTATGCCTAGGTAGTAACAGAGCCTCTACATCATCCTTCAGTCCTGTTAATCATTATTTTTCCCTTGTTCCCCTCCAACGTTGCCATTTCCAGTCCTGTATTCTGTCCACTTTGTCCATTTTTTGTCCATTTGTGCTTCCCGTAGTCTCAGTTTGTGAGTTTGTTTTTGCATTATGTAGATTTCTTCAATAATTTTCAACCATTGGTCCTTTGTTGTTGGTCCTGCTTTCCCCCTGTTTCTTGTTATGGATTTTTTTTATGCCACTAGTAGTATTTTGACTAAATATCTGTCATTATCAATCACACTCTCTTCAGAGAAATTACAAAGATAAAGCACACTGCAACTCAAAGGGATCTTATAAGCCATTATTGGTTGTAGATCTTCACATAGTTTCCTAAGACAGTTATTTTCTGACATTTCCAAAAAACATGTGAGTGATCTACATCAAGTTCTCCACACTAACTGTTTATTTTTTTATCATTGCTGTAACAAAGAAGTGTGCCAAATTTTTCCAGGAGAATTCCCTCCATATCCACAAACTAGTGGATGTATTGATGAATCTTCCACATATTAAGCCAATCGTCATCTGTAACTTCAACGTTAAGTTCCTTCTTCCAATTCTGTTTTATATAATTAGTTGTATGTTTACCATGCAAATTTAGTCCTTGATATATTGCTGTTTGCAGCACATTTTAGTGTAATGTTGTTGGTGTTTATGTTCTATAAATGGTAAAATGACTACATCTGGAGCAAACCTTACCTTCTGATCAGACTGGTCCTTTGTTTCTCTGAAGAAGCGTATGTCCTTGATGAGTCTGGACTTGATGTGCTCATCGTACATAAACTGACTGAAGATGTAAAACTTCTTACGCAGGAACTGGTAGGTGAAATTGACCTGAGAAGATGTGCAACGCACAAAGAAAAACCTTTGATTAATCCAATCTGAGATATTAAGTACAACTGGAGACAGGCTAGAACACACTCTGCTGTCTCTACTGTAAACTCACTGTGGTGTTCATGATGCCTGTGCCGTGTGTCCGGATGGAGTTGGCGATGTGACGGATGTTGATGGTGTTCAAGTGCTTGTTGTTACTCGCCTTCTCTATGAAGATCTGTTGAAAAGGAACAATTTCAACTGAACTGAGAAATCAAAGGTGCATGTGAAGATTCATGGTATATCTAAGTGCTAAAACAAAGGCAACAAGACTTGCTTTAGTTTCTGGAAGACTTTTCACGTCTAATACTAAAGGCTCCTTTCGTATTAACACACAGAGAATTCAGAGATCCTTTCCCAAAGCTGTAAATTTGGTAAGACATCATTTCAGAAGACAGCTAACCCAAAATTCACCTGCAAATGGAACATCTGATTGGATGTTTACTCATAAAGGACCACTCACGGCTCTCGTGGAGGATCTGATAAGCGTCATAAAGTGTCAACTGTGAGGAAAACCACACCTCTGGAGAAGCAGATTGACATTCTGACCTTCTGATCTTTCGACCTAACACAAAGAACTTGGTATGCAGGAACGAACTGAAGAGTTTATAAATCAGAACATCAACAAAATGCAGCATCACTGGATTGACGATCTGGACTCAGTCTCTGATACCAGGTTGATCAGGACCAGTATGGAAGAAAAACACATCAAATCTGAAGTGTTTGTGGAGAAGAACACATGAGACACCAACACCCCCCTCCTCTCTGTCACTGACCACAGCCATAAAGGCAGAGAGACGTTGTACTCTAAACATATATTCTCCCTATGTCTTATTTTTCTGATTAGTGAATTTATATGCTTGTGCTTAAGCTATGTTATAAATTTACCTTCATGTAGCCTAAAGTCTACAATCTGTAAGTTTATTCTTATGTTTACACATTTTATTATTATCTCAGGAACCATATTAGATAAACATATGATGTTTGGTGTCATTCTATTCACTTATTCAGTGCTATTTCAGATCTGTGATCATCGTAGATGTTGAACAATTGGAATTCTACATTTAAGAAATGAACTAAGAGTAAATTATAAAGGTATCTGGCCTCTGACCTCTCCTGGACAGTGAAGCTCAACACCACCCCTTGGGAGGAACACATCCCTGACTGGTTAGATGCTGTTTTGAATTTAGCTCCAAAACTTTCCATATAGAGAAAAGTCACTGAAATGCAACAACTCTTCGAAAAATGCAACTGGGCTTAAGAATAGAACTGACCTCTTGAGAACAAAGAGCAAAGAGAAGATCGGGCTGGAAAAATAGATTTTTGAATTAGGCTTATTCATAAAAGTCAAACCAAAACAAAGGCTTAAAACTCCACACATTTAAAGGTTATGTGATTCTGATCTAATACATTTTTGTCTAATTCAGGGAATATGCCCATGCAGCTCTGTTCTGTGTGCAAGAAAAAAAAAGAAAGCAAACTATGTTTACAGCATCTCAGACTAATCCAACTCCTCTGTATTCCACCTGCATCCAAACAAGAGACACTCATTTGAGGACAACAATATGGACATTTTGGCCAGAGAAGATTGATGATTTGGATAAAGAGTGAAATAATACATCTACATTAAACAGAAACTATCACTAAACAGAGGAGGTAGTTTTATCTCTTCACAGACAGATTAATATATGTGAACCTAACAATAACACTACATGGCCACTAACCAACTCTCAACAAGAGCTGTGGTGGAAAAACTACTGTTTTCTTTGAAAATTTTACCCAGTGAGTCCAGCGATACCGAAATAAAAACACCTGAAGAAATACTGTCTTTTGAGTGTTTTTTTTCTCTGCACAGAGAACGTTAATCATCATACAGAATGCAGAGCAGTCTGCAGAGGAAGAACAAAGAATACTGAGTGAGTGCTAAATATTTGGATGAGGACAGAAAGTAGGAGTAGAGGAACTAAAAACGCAGGTGTTTCCTGTAACCTCATGATTAATTGTTGTTGGCGCATACGGGACACACTCCCCTTCATACCACACAAAGGGCTGCTTTTAAGTCAAGGAAGTTCAAACAAGGGTCAAACAGTGGTGCCAGTGTAAAAACACTAGGACCGTCAATTAAAACTGAATACGCCTTTAGGATTAGATGTGAAATGTTTACAAGAAACTTAAGCAAATATACTTGTCTTTGTTTTCACTCTGAGGTAAAAGTATACTTTGGGGTTTAGGAGTGAGATGCTGAAGTCTTACCTGGTTGTTGAGGTTGTAAAGGTAGCGTGAGACAAAAACATGAATGTTCCTCATGATCTCCAAAACATCCAAACCCTGAGGAGAACACGCCAAAGGACACCGTTAATGAATCGCTCACGTAAATGTCCACCTCTGTCATGATGTGTGCTGTGCAACCAACCAGACCTGCTCCAGAGTCTGGCTGGGCAGGTGTGCTTCTGTCATTGTGAGTCCGTAGCGTTGCGTAGCCAGATTTCTCATCTCGCTGTAGGTGGCCCAGTCATGGAGAGCGACAGTGGTCAGGTTGTAGAAAGTTTTATCCAGGTAGTGGGTCACATAGGCTGCAAGGATTTTAAGAATAAGACATTCAAAAATAGCCGTTTTGATGACAAAACAAACTCTTTCGGGTACTCGCCCAACCCCAAAAAGGAAATTGTGTATGTGCATGAACAAATGCAAACAGCATGTCTTCACCTTTGATATGAATGAAGCGGTTGAAGAATCGGATGGGTTTGAGGGAGAAAAAGTGGGCTAGGTCCTTCATGCCAACTTTAAATGGGTTCCTGTCATCCAGTTTCAGGTGGGTGTGAACAGAAAGACGCAGGTCCTTCTCGATCTCCTTACAAAGTTTGTCGAGCAGGTGCTAGAGGAGAACACAGAGACTATATCACATACATGCTTCTAAATCAAATATTCCAACACTTGCACCACATACTGTACATTCCCTCTTTCTGTTTCTCACTTTGTCTTCCATATTTGATCTGTTCTCACCTCGTTGAACACATCCATGATCTCCTTGTCGTAGCTCTCCAGCAGCTGGTCACATGACTCCATGTGTTTGGCGTGCAGCATCGTTGGCACACTGTCCCTTAGTGCACTAAACATGTACTGCAGGTACACAGAAACCCAGAACAGTCAATCATCAGCAGAAAGAAAAAATGTAGCAAAGAAAGGACAATTTATATACTGCATATAAGCAGGCATTATGTTTCAAATCCTCAGCTTTATGTGCATTAGAAGCATGTCTGCTCACGTGTATCCGTGCTGCGTCCACAGCGTTGTCGTACACATCGTCCAGGTAGATGGGAAACACAGCTCGGTGCCAGTAAAGGAAGCTACAGTCACACTGCAGTTTGACCCTGAAAAACAAAGATAACAATCACAGCAGGTTAAAGAAAACATCTAATTACTTCTATGAATGTGATAATTTGTGCCATAATTTTACACACTGATCTAACAAGGTGATGTTTGAGCACAAGATGCTGAAAGCTGCCTGCCACATTGGCTCAACACCAATCAGAAAATGTCTAAACATCTGGAGGTTTTTACTCTGCTTGAACGATTAATCACTTCGCCAGCTCTTGGCAGATGAACTAAAAGTGGATTACGTCATGCACTGCCTGGAAATCTTCCTCTTGAAATTTTGTCCAACGTGAGAAGAGCAAAGAAATCCCACCTTTCACTCAGCTCACTAATCAGATCCAGCTTCTTCAGCACAAGCTGCAGTGGAAGCAGCTCCTCATCTTTGAAGGTTTTCTAGAAATAAAGTTAATACAACTAAAAATCAAGTGAGATAAAAAGGAAGCACAAGTATGCATGATTACTGACATCTCTGAGAAACGTACCAGCTGAGTGCCGACACACAGAGCCAGAGACACTACCAGGCGTCGCTCCTTCGTGCTCGGTCCGTTCAAAGCATTTTCTGCCAGAACCAGAGACGACAGCACGTCCAGCCGCTGCTCGCTGTACTTCTTGTCGGAGATCACCCTTTTCTTCAGCGAGAAGAAAACACAGTGTCATATAAAATGGAAAATATCCTGTTAATGCTAATTTATCACTTGTTTTTTTGTTGTGTGTACCTTGGCCATGCCGATAGCATTGAGAGCCTGCGACTGCAGCTGCTGAGTGATGTGAGAAACAGAGTCGGCTACAACCATGGACCGTCGGTGAAATGTGTGCTCCACAGCCTGAGGGGGGAGTCGCATGACATAATCCTATTAGTTTTAATGTAACAGGCAATACATGCACTGGTAAAGAGTATGAATGCCTTCAAAAAACACACACGCACCTTGAGCAACTCAACCAGTCGACAGAGTGCTTTGACAGAAGTCTTGGTCATGGGCCGCTGCATCGACATGTACATGTTCATGGTGGTCTTGATGATGGTGCTGATGCTGTAGGCGTACAGGATGCCCTACAAAAGACAGCAAACACAGGAGGAGGGGAAGTCAGATGTATGCAAAGGTTCAACTACTTTACGCACTATTTTAGTAAGTTGGGTTTATTATGAAATGAAACAGGAAGCATTTACTGATAAATAAAATAATGGATCAATATAGTATGAAAGATCTTACAGCACCTACTTATCACACTTGTTTTAATGTAAATTCTTAATCCTGTGCTTTAATCTAGCATGTATTTTATTTATTTTGTTGAGTGAGTTGGTGTTGTATGTTTTTAATTGTTGCAATTTTAATGTTTTTCAGGCTGTGGTCTTGGCTAGGCTTCTCTTGAAAAAGAGGTCATTGTATCACAACGGGACCAACCTGGATAGATAAAGGCCAAATTAGAAAAAGTGCATTCACAACTGCATTTAAAGGAGAATAAATGTAAATGCCATGTGGTGAATTAGTCTTTGCAGTCTCATGATCTGTGGTCCTGCTGAGGGTTGATACAGGATAAAACTGCTAGTTAAAAGTCCTTATTTGTCCACATAAACCCAAAGACACAGAACCAGAGTGGATTCAGATCCATGTTTTTATACAGTCAATCTAGCCCAGGTGGTGTCCCATTCCATTAAACCAGGTTCCAGGTCTGGTATGTATGCTACCTGAGTGAATTCAAGAAGACCCAGTGGTGATACAACAACGCTGATCATGATGGAAACTGACAGTTTATTTACAATGCTGCAACATATGAGCAATACCTATTATAGTTCGAAAGGTCAAACAGTCAAAATTACCTTAATCCTTTGATGCACAACATGGGTCAGAAGTGACCAATATTCAATGGAATATGGGTATCTTTTGACCCACGTTGTACATCAAAGGGTTTGTTTCATTGCATCTAACAAAACTGCAAAGCTGAATCTAAACAACTTGCAACTGCAACGTGTCACCGTGACGAAAAACTGACATTTACGCCGAGTGGAATACAGACACGAGTGGACTAGCCACGTTGTTCCAATCAGCAACAGAGAAATAACAGAAAATCTGGAACAACAACAACCAAGCACAGACTGCACAGTTTTGTTTTGACAACTTGTAAATTAACTTCTTAATAGCAATTAGCTGTAAAACTGGTTCTGAGCTGGTCTGCGTCTCCCAGTTGCAACATGATTTTATCCTTTCTGGGTTCTGGATGAATTTGAATTCCTGCTTTCAAGTAAGAGACGGGTTCAGTTTGGGTAAAAGTAGCACATTTTTTTTGTGACCCGAAAAGATCTTTACGGTCAGCGCTTACCTGCACGAACACATTACACCTGCTGTTAAGGTCTTCTGCCAGCTTGTCATTTTTATGCTCCTTGGACAAGATGGATTCCATCTTCATCATCCAGGAAGTTACAAACACGTAGTAAGACTGAACATCCCTGAAGAGAAAGACAGCAGAAATAACCAGACTGTTAATCTCAGCATCACAAGTTAACGACATAAATCCTGCAGATTTTTGGTGCCGCTAACTTAGTTAGTGTCTGAGCTCTTTGCTGCAGGTAGGCGTCTCTCTGCGCTCTGATGGCCTGGAGACTCTTCTTGTCCATCAGTTTAGCTGCAGCTGGGACCTTAGCAGTGAGGAAAGCATCTGGAAACCAGATGATGTTTGCAATCAGAGTGACAGCAGGAACCTACATGAAAATGTGGAGAGAAACCCACATGATTAAGAAACACTAACAACGAGGAAGGCTGTTGCAGACAGATTAAGAAAAAAGGCCAAAAACATTAAAAACACCTTTTTACAAATGTCCAGCATCGCCTTGTAGAGCTTTTTGTCGACACTCCTGAAGATGTGAAAGTGAAGCACAAAGAGACCACAGACGCCGGCATATTTATCTCTCTGGTCAATTTCTGAAGGTTCACCTGAAAACACCGCAGAAACACAGCCATAAATCTATTTTAACCTCAAGGAGAAAGTAAGTGAAAGTAGTCAATCCTAAGAGGAGAAACTGACCGATCTTGGATTCAACGTTTGCAAATATGGTGCGAATGTTGAAGGCGAACTCCTCAGCGAAGGCACTGTTCTTGGCAACAGCTACTCCTTCTCCAGGATCATCAAACCTCTGCTCCACACAGGCCTGTCAACGGAGTTCAGAGTGGTCTTCAGTCAGGGCTTAAAACAATCTCTGTGTACAGTCATTTGTTCACACACTAGTTCGATCCAGACTTCATAACAAACAATTCATCAAATCAACTTCAGAAAATGGATTCCACACAATAACAATATGACCTGCAGTATCATGCCATCCAGCAGTTGCCCCTCCAGCTTCAGCAGGAGCTTCTCAAACGGTTTCAGTTTCTCTTCAGGAATGGAAAATTTCCCAGGGTTATGGTGTACAGATTTCAGCAGCCTGTATACAAGAAGCATATATATGAGCATATAGTGAGTGTGCTTAATGGTTTAATGATTATAGCAATAATGGCAGGTAGAAATGTACACAGAATAAGTGTAGTTGTTGATTAGATGTAAGTATTTTACTTTGTTGAAAACAAAAAAGTCAAATGTCACACAAGTATGCTGACAATACTAAAGATAAGAAAGGAAGTCTTAGTATTTTTTTGCTTTGTGGCTATGTGGGGGAAACAGCAAAACCAACCAAGATGAAGTTTTATCAAAAGACAGGTTGTTAATTATTGTCAAAAACACACATCCATGGAGTACTAGTGACGAACGATGGCATGGTACATTAGCAGAATGTCAAAGATAATTGTAAAAAAGAATCTAGATGAAGGTAGGGATCCATGACAGGTGATATCCACAAGGGGCAGTAGGTGACTAGTGAATATATGGTGGGGCTTTCCAACTTTACATGAGTGCCTGTCTTCATCAACCAGCATCATTTTGCTGCAATTTGCTGGAGCTACAGTAAATCCTAAAACTGCACCTGACTCTGCCTGTCTTCATATCTTCAACTAGTTTGAGTTTGTTTGTAGAAAATAATTGTTGCTTTCAAGAAGAACAAGTCACTTTCTTAGATGAATATTTTTAACAACTACTTGGACATTGTGAAGGAAAAATTACTCACTTTCTCTGACTGAGGTGGTTCTAGTTTATGACATCCTAAACGCCGGTGTGTCTGCCAATTGCAGTCACCCTAAATCAAGTGTAGGTACCAAGTCACCTCAAGTTACTCTACAGAATGTCACCCTTGACCCAGGTTTCTCCTAAATTGTGAATGTAAACATATTTATGCTCTCTCTGTCTCTGACATGACCCTGAGACAGACATTTGCTAAAGATAACATAAGAGTGAAAGACAACTGTTTGTAAGGAAAACAAAGTTATGTTATTGTCCAAATGGCGCTCCTGAACAAACAAACCTGTCACCATATTTGGATTGTAACCTAAACATGGCATGCCTCACAACCTCATATATACCCAAGGCCAGAGAGACTCCTCAGAGTTGATGCTGCCAGTGCTCACATCACTGTGTTGCTCGCTGTATCCCTTTTCCTGATATCAGTAAACCTTATTCTCAACATAAGCCATCTGAGTCTCCAGAGTGTCTCTGAGTTTGCCTCCTGATTCTTCTTTCCACATCGCAGAATTCCCTAACAGACATTGAGAGCATCTCCTGCCTGTATGACCGGTTTCAATCGAAAAATGTCCCTCAAAGTCATCCTCAGTGTCTGCAAGTTTTAACAGAGGTAATGTCATCTCTGCAAATACCCGGCTGAGATGTAGAAATGAAAAACTGTTTTTTAGCTGAACTCAGACAGCTTCACAGGGAAAAGGAGGGAGCATTCACAACTTGCCCTGCATCACACACTTTGTGAATGTCTTGAGTTTTTTGCTCTTCAGAAGGCCGAAAGACTGTATTTAATAAATGGACACCACTCGTTATTAATGCATCACACATGTTACAACTGTTTTCTTTACTAAAGTGGAGGTTTATTATCACTATTATTGCTGCTAAAAGTACTGCATAGGTGTAAACATTACTCGTTTAGCAAGAGACAGTACTTCTATATCCTAAGAAAGTACCAGAAATGACCCGAAGACAACACAAGGGTTAAAATCACAAAATTCCTCTCTCGCACCGAAAAGTAACCTATTTCTGAATGACAGAATGCCGTCACTTTAGCAGATGGATAAAACCAGCAATGTTACGTGTCCCCGGTCTGAAAGGGGCTACAGATTGACAAGTCAAATGACTGCTAACAACCAATCCTCAGTGTGAAAAGGGGGCAATTAAAACCCCAGGGTTAGTCACGTACGCACCGAGGGCTATGAAAGGTCAGAAGGATCAGACAAAAAGAACAATTACTTAAAAGTACTAAACTGTGAGATGTCTTAGAAATAAGAAACCAAAGAAACATTGAAACAAAATATATAGTGCTTAGAATATTAATATATAACACCAAAAGAAACCAATTTGAACAATATCCTAAACAACAGTCAAAAGACAAAACACTGAGAATAATAATCTGTGTATTTCTCTAGTTTTTTGTGCACAGACAGACATATTCCTTGTGTGTGACACTCTAGGGGGCAGAGTGATTTCAGACAGTTGTGTGTGTGTGTGTGTGTGTGTGCGTGTGTGTGTGTGTGTTCACCTTTTGTACATCTTCCAGTGATCCTTCAGTGTGCCGTGATTTTCCATAATCTCATCGAGTGTGAGCAGCACCACTAACAACTCCCCCAGATGTTCGTACACTATCTGCCAAGGAAACATAATAGAGAGGCAATAAGAAATGTTTCCAGTTAGAGAGAATACGGATTTAAGTCACAAACAGATATCAACAAATCTTAAAACTCACCTGGAAATGGACACCTGACGACTCAATGATTTTTGTTGCACCTCTAAAAAGGGAGAAGAAAGATAAGTATGTGAAATGCACCTTATGTTGGAATAGCAGACCATGTAATAAGGAAAGCACAGCTGCCTAGTCTGACGTTGTGTTGCTGTCAAAAAACAGTCATGGTCAGAACAACATAAGGTTCCAGAATTTCACAGTGCAATCTATTATTTATTTATTACATTTGCCTTAATTGGTTCTGAGGGCAAAAATGCATCCTCCCCATGTAGAATAGACATTCAAACACTAGCTCCTGTGTTTTTCATATTTTATATAGGCTACAAAAACATTACCTCATCCAAGCCATTGGTACATCCCATACATAGTAGCACATATTATCAGACTATTCTGTTAATTACGGGGATTCATCCCAGTGTTGATGTCGTACTGAATTATTTATTTTAACTATATCACATTTTGCCTCATTGATGTTGATGATATGAGAGATGCACCAGCACGTTTTAAGAGAACTGCACATGCTAAACAACTTAAGTAAATTTCTAGATGTGTAGAAAAAAGTGCTTGCAATACAAACAATAGTGGGTCCTTTCTGGGTTTTAATGGATTCATATGCCAAGTCACACCCACTCAGTCACTGAAAATCATCTTTAGTCAAATGAAATTATACATTACGATGAAAATACTTGAGTTATGCTACTCATAGCCTCCTTCTATGAGTCTCCGGAAAAGAAGAAAGTCTACGTATTATTTTTCCCCTGAGACCTGCGCTGGTCATGCCCCAGGGTCAGACTCATGTTCTGTCGCCCAGTTAACATGGGGTCTCATTTCACAGCTCTCATGTCGCTGTGGTTTCTCAGTCTGACATTTTTATTGATCTGCATTTACGGATCATGTCTTTGCTTAGACTGCTCATGTGGTGACTGATGCACACGTTGTTAAAACCCTCACGTGACGTGCATCATGAGTAACACACAATACCCACACACATCTAAAAAAAAATACACAAGTAAATGATGACGACACAGATAAAGTGAGTTAAAGATAGAAATAACTTTTATCAGGTAACATCCCGTCTTGTGAGGGAAGTTAAGACAACAGTAATGAAACCTGTCACTGATTGCTTGTTTCACTCTCTATGAGAAAAGCGCATTAAAGGTCTCTCTCTCTACAATGGATGTACTCAAACCCTTCCAATAAGAACAGTACAGCGACTGTGTGACGTATGTTGTGTTCACGGATCTTACTTGTTGCTGTTGTAGAGTGCAGCCAGCTGATGAACGATGCTGACCACCACTTCATAACATCGTGACACGAAGCAGGACAGCTCCTATTAAAGGACAATGAGAGAAACAACCGGTTGTTTTTTGGGCTTTCGTAAACAATGTTATTGCAAAAATTATTTGAAAATTCACCTGTAGGAATGAGATGAACCTTCCCATCTGAATTTGAGACTCCCCTTCAACCACACTGGTGTCAGACACTGCAACACAAAAGCACACGTCTTATTTTATCTGTTTATTAAGAAACACTGGACATAAAAGGAATAAAAATAAATAATAATAGCGGCCAAATTACCTCCCTCTCCGTAATATAATAAGCCACTGTAGAACTTGGTTTCCGCCTGCAAAGGAACAGAAAACAGGGTAAATTAGCCTCTCACAGAACGAAACAAACAACGGATATCGTCTTTTGGCATTAGTGGCGTTACTGATAACCACAGGGTGACATCAATTCAAGCCACCATGAGGAAGTACATGGAAGAAGAAGTTAGTAAACATGGAGGTAAGTAAACCTTGGAAGTAAAAAAAAAAATCACTTTTGCAAATGTTTTATGATGCAGGAAATACACTCAATACATGTAATGTGTCTGTGACTATAATTTTTGTTTATTTTTTTATTTTTTACAAGGAAACTGCGCATAGCCCCTTCTAACAGGAACAGGCATATACGATAAAAAAAACAACCTCCCAGAGCAGAGAGAGTTCTTACCTCATACTTGAGCTTCTTAACTTCACTACAGAGAGCTGCATAAACTGTGATAACTTTGTTCAAAACCTGCACATAACACAAATGGTCACTATCAAAAAAATGTATAAAAGACAACTGTGTGGACATGCGATTGAAAAAAAAAATATTTTTTTGTTTTTATTTACCTTGTTGTCTGTTTTAATCAACTCCAACAGAGATGACTGCTCATAAGGGAGAAGCTACAAGAGACCAGAAAGTAATAGGAAGGAAGTTACACAAGTTTAAATGGTGTAAAAACAATGAAAGACTTTTTAGTTTGATGTACAGGCACTATAGTTTTGTGTTTTACCTTCAGGGCGATGGGGTCCAGAGTGAAGTCCCACACATCTCCGATGGAATCATCAAGAGCCTCTTCTATACCCTTCAGCTGAGACGTGTACTCCTCCAGAAACTTACTGTAGTTCTTCAGCTGAACTTCTGTGTGTATTTCTGTTGGGTGGAAGGTTTTACATTAGTTGTGACTGAGAAGAAACATCAGTTTTCAGTTCAATATGCTTTTGTAATAGATTTAAAATGCGATGAAGCATTACCACATCAAAAGCACAGCTGACACACAAGAGGAACAACATGAATTTGTAAAAAACAGTGATAGGATGGCTTAACTTCTGGGGCAGATGTGCTGCAAAATCTAAGAGATGTGTGCACTAAATAACGAGAAAAAATAATGTCAATGTGGTGAAAAAACTAGTGTCTTCCTTGAGAATTTACCCAGTGACTCCTGTGATACAGAAACAAAACACCTGAGAAAATAAACTGTCTTATGAGTGTTTTATTCTGTGCACAGAGAAGGTTAATCATCACACAGAGTGTAGAGCAGCCTGCAGAGGAAGAACAAAGAACACTGAGTGTGTGATGCAAACTTTTTTCCGCTTTCTACCAGCTTGTATTATTCCATTTTTAGTTGAGATGTGATGCAGTCATTAGTGGTATCTCGTAGGGAGGATGCAAGTGTTCCCCAAGGAGGATTATCATGGTTTCTCCCTCAAACAACCTTGACTTAGCAGTTTCAGTAAAATTAATTGTTACATTATAAGAAAGCAGGAATGTGCTGTGTATCAAGGCCAAAGCTCTATCTTTGTTAGTGTGTGTACGTGCCGAAGAAAAAGCATTTTTTGTAGGCGGCTGTATCTTTCTAGCCTGACCTGTCTGTGTCCATCAGAGCTTTGAGTTAGAGCTTAGCAACATCTCTTCCCTTTTAAAGGTCAAGCATAACTCATGGACTTATTGCACATTAAATGGTTAATATTATCAATATAATTAACACTCATATGTAATGTCAATTTTAGTGTTCACCTAGCAGTACCTTAAAAAATAAATCCTAACGACACAAAGTGCTGTTATTTTTAGTTAAGCAAGTTCAAACATCGAACACGGGTCAAACACGGGTCTGAGTGTAAAAACACTAGCAAAGTGAAAAATGACAATTAAAGTCAGTTAAATCACAGCGTATATGCCTGAATCAGAAAAGGGGAAACATAAACATCCCATCAAAGAGTCAATCTGCTGACATTAAATAAAATTGAATAGCAGCATTAGTGTCATATGTCCTAAAAACACACAACTCTTCTCTTTTCAGTGTTTTAAATTGTGATTTTTATCTTATCTTTTATGGGAGAACTGTTCTGCCCTACTAGAGTCTGTAAACTTTTTGCTGCTTTTTACTTCTGCACTGTTACATTTTGTAGAAAATACTGCACTTTTTTTTTTACACTATAGATACTTGTTACTCATAGGAGTATCTTATAAATCAGTATGCATTATTCAGTTACCCATTATTCATTATTAATCAGTTTATTATTAAGGGACCGTGTACAATATTAAACATAAATGTTGCCATTTGATGTATTGCACCAGAGTTAGCTTTAAGCTAATTTTCATCACAATATTAAAATGTTACAAAAAAAGCTGGACTATAAAATACATGAAACAGTGAAACAAAACATTACACACAGTCTTAAAAGCACACACACTCACACACAAATGCAAATTAATAAGACATCAGTTGCTGCGGTTCTGAGTGTCCTTAAGCAGGTTTTTCAGTTTGTTTTTAAAACTGCTGACAGAAACACAGTTATTAATTCTAGCTTTTACAGAAAAAGCTGACTGCCTGAATGTGGCGCGTCGAAAAGGTTACTGATGGAAGATATCCTTGTGGATTTTATGGATTGTGTCGAGCGATACTGAATAAGCTGGCTCAAATTTCCCAAACACATCTACAAAATTAAGACAAGCCTTTATTAATCCCACAGTGGGGAAATTTGTAGTATTACAGCAGCAAAGATACTGTAAACATTTAAGGAATGTAGCATGGAAATAAAAATAAACCAAAATATACATAAGTACTAGCTCTAAAAATTGCATTATTGCACGTCAGTGGTGTTTCACAGATTTTTTGATGAACAGAAATACTGTTAGTGCATTGATTGCCTATATTATGTGTTCTGTCTTTATGAGACCTTTATTTTATCTTTAATTTTTTTAGCCTCATTGTGTTTTTTTGCATCCGGTTGCTTTAATATGTAAATTTCCCTGATGGGGTACAAATAAAGTTTATCTTATTTAATCTTATGTATATGTAATATAAGAAAATCTAGTGGTAATGGTGTTACATGTGGTGTACCTATGAAGTAATGCTACTGTGAATAAAAATACTAGATTAACCGTATTAAAATTATTGCTGGAGTAAAGAGAATTAAATAATTTGAGGAAATAAGAGTAGTGAAGAAAATATTCACACTATGCTGATGTTCAAAAGTAATAACAAAGCTTTAACTAGCTTACAGTAAGCTAGGAAGTCCTACAATTTAGCTTGAATAAACATAGGCTCAATGTTTATATGTTTATATGGGCCATTGTTTGCTAATAAGCGAAGCCAGCTAGCGAAAGTATTTGTATTTTGTGAGCCAGGAAGAGGAAGAAGCAGCAAATACACAACGTGAAACCCGAAATGGTGGGTACTTTCGTTTCCTTTTTAAACCAGAATAAATGGGAGCAGGGTTATTTGAGCTGTCAAAAGTCTGTCAGACTGATCAGCTGATGTGACAGGGAACGTTTGCTAACTTAGCCACCGCTAACTCCTAAATACACGACATTAACACCTCGAATCCACTACATATTACCCCACATTATCCATAAGGTATGCATTTAATGGTAACACTTTTAAATTAAACAGTAAGAAGTGTTATTCATCCAGTAAATACACGAAGCCCGGTGCTGAAGCATCCCGCTAAGCTAGCACTGGATGCTAATGCAGTGAACTTTAGCCCGTCGCCGTTTTTCTCAGGACGACAAAGAGGACTTACTCTGAGAACCGTCGTCAAAACGGTCAAACTCCCAGTCTGGAGCGATGGTTTCTACCGCCATACTGCCGCAGCTGTTGACCCAAAACCCCCAAAACACAGTGCTGTTAAAAAGTCGGGCTACACGATCCCATGATGGATCTTGTGATTTTTGTGAATGGCCGCAAGTTCTCATGGGAAATGGAGTCCAGAGGCGATGGCTGTCCGAGGATAGATCGATAGATACCAGCACCTTCATTTTAAATACTAGCAATTTTGCACATTTATTGTAAAGAATAGCAATTTATACACATTTATTGCAAATATCAGCAATTTTTGCACCTAATGTCTTTGACCAGCATGATTCGCACATAAATTGCACATTATTTGAAAGTTGTTTTTCATAGATAGATAGATAGATACATGGTGGCATCAGCCATCATGAATGGAGTGGTCTGCTGGAGCAGCAGCATCATGGTTGCAGACAGGAAGAGACGGAAAAAACTGAAAGAAAGCCAGTTCTGTCCTGGACTACCCCCTTGATCCTATGGAGGTGGTGGGAGACAGGAGGATGATGACAAAGCTGTTATCTATCATGAAGGACACCTCCAACCCCCTGCAGGAAACAGTATCAGCACTGGTCAGCTCCGTCAGTTACAGACTGTTTCACCCGCAGTGTCTAAAGGAGAGATACTGCAGGTCCTTCCTTCCTGCTGCAGTCAGACTTTACAATCAACCTGCTCCCAGTAGTTCAGCTCACCCACTAACTGTGCAATAAAAATGTATATAAGGACACTATGTGCAATTTCACAGAAACTTTTTCTGCAAACATTATATTTCTTCTAGAAAGAGAAAATGATTACATCTGTGCACTGTGTGCATTGTGTGCTGCTCTTTTTCTTTTTCTTGCACTATTTCTTGTATTCACTGCTGTAACATCGAAAATTTCCCCGCTGCAGGATCAATAAAGGTTTAATCAAGGCATCTATCTATCTATCTATCTATCTATCTATCTATCTATCTATCTATCTATCTATCTATCTATCTATCTATCTATCTATCTATCTATCTATCTATCATCTATCTATCTATCTATCTATCTATCTATCTATCTATCTATCTATCTATCTATCTATCTATCTATCTATCTATCTATCTATCTATCTATCTATCTATTTCATTCTGATAATTTCATAGTTTTCGACTTGTTTCAGACTAAAATAAATATAAAATGTCAGACATTCTTCTATGAGCAAAGTAAGGTGATCCCACTATTGCTAACCCACATTAATATTACTGTAATATTGCTGTTTGTTTTTTATAATCACATGTGAATGTGTTTCTTGAAAATACTTGTTTTCATGCATTTTATTCAATAGCGATTCTGGCGCCCCACCACATTAAAAGTTCAGGAGAAGAGATGCAGGTGATGATGAGAGGGAAAAAAATCCCCCATAACATGATACTGCACATAAATAACTAATAAAAGTCAGACTAAATTTGCTGCCTGTCCATAGCCTGATGACATTTCCACTTATCTACCGACATAAACTAACTATAAAACATTAAGATGTGTTTTTATTCCAACTCAGATAGCTTGTTTTGTTGGTTACTTTAATGATCTAGTTATGGGAATGCATTCATACTCACAAGATTGTCAAAGCTGCACATATTCTGCTGTAAAACACAGAAATCTCTCTAATAAACCATTCAACATGACAGAAAAGTAGTGTGACTTTTAGCAAACGGTTCAGACTTTAGGTACAGTAAAATCAAATATCAACAGTTTTTATCAACTTTGTATATATATATATATATATATATATATATATATATATATATATATATATATATATATATATATATATATATATATATATATATATATATATATATAAAATAAAAAAATTTCCAAGAGCTTTAACATGTAAATAAAAGGTCCATGTAGCATTGGGTGTTGTTTTTAAATACTAAGATATATGGGTTTGGCCCATGCTTGTCCTTACTTACAAAACCATAACACCCAGCCTGTAATACAATCACAGCCCAGCAGTGGACTTGCTCTTAACAAACAACTGTCAAGTATGTCTTGCCGTCTTGTACAAGCGGTGACTGTATTTGTGTGTTTTTCCGTACGTGTGTGTGTGTGTGTGTATAGGGGGTGGCAAATGGTAATGCCACTTTGGAGACTCAACACACCATTCAGACGCTGACCGAGGCCACGAGGAAGAGTCACGGTCAGCAGCAGCGTGTCAGAACAGATGCTGCTTCTTCTCCTGTGGTGTAGCAAAAGGGTAAGACGCCTCTGTTTATTCTACTGGTAGTTAGACTGTCACATAACATAGGAAAGATTATATGAAGACAGTATTTGATTATTAAGTGAGTGTCTTGGTAGAGATGCTGAAGAGACGGTGACATACCAAGAGAAAATAGGCCTTGCCAATTAATTTTATTTGGCAATTAAAACTTTCTCTGAAGTCTTATTCTGACCTCAATCCTTTGATACTGACCTTTCAGTTCATCTGTGCACATCTACGGAAACCCTGCATGCAGTTATATTTGTTTCATGTACTCTGCTTTCCTTTAGCATCTTCATATATGTGGGTTAAACACTCCTACAGATAACATGACCGTCTAACCTTGAATTATCTACCTTTTGATTTCACCAGTGTGATGTTCGAAGTTTTGATAATAAGAAGAGGATTCATTTATAAGAACTATGAATGTATGTGTGTGACATCAGATATGATATATAGGGCTTGAATTCCTCAACTTTAATGTTACGGCAGGTTCAAAAGGCTCAGGAGCAGGAAATGAAACAACACCAGCATGAACATTTTAAAAACGCTTTTATTCACAACAAGAAACTCAATACAGGAACCAGAACTAGAATCTTAGACAAAGAAGAACTAAACTACTACTAGAACTAACAAACAAAAACCATCTAGAGGTACGGAGGAATAACTACATGAACATGGAAACTGAAACGAAGGTTAACCCACATATGGTAACACCAAGGTAGGGAAACAACTGAAAATACAAAACTAACCCAGCCTAGACTACCTGTAATTATGAGCTGAAACCCCAGACTAAAGCTATCCTATGCAGAGCATAAAATACATTAAGTTAAATACGGAACGCTGATTATTTAATTTGACGTATTAACAACACAAAGAGTCTGGTGATACTAGGGCTTGGAGATTTAGCTGGTGAGCTGAGAACAGTCCTTTTGGTTTGACTTCATCCAGAAGTCTCCCTCCCGGTGTTCGCCATGTGTTTGGTAAGTTGGTATCAGTAGAACCCGGTCGTGGTAGATGTTTCCAGAGAAAGCCCTCTTTCCAGGTGTAAGTTGATGTTCCCAGGTTAAGCTGGCGACAGGTGGAGATCCTCCGGACAAGAAGGCAGAATCCGTGGTTGGGCGGAAACCAGCAGACGAAGGAACCCAGGCAACTCAGCAGGCAGGAATCAGCTTTCTAAACACAGAAAACAGAATTACTGGAAATTCTAGGCTGGTGGCAAAGACAGTTCTGCTCCTAGCACTAACTGGAGATTAGACAACGGTCCAGCTTCGAATGACGGGTGCCATCTGCTTTTATAGAGACGCTCAGAGACCAGTCACTCAGCTCCACCTGCAGCTCGTCTGCTGATTACGATGCAGCACACCTGCTGCCAGCTTCACCAAGAACACACCTAGGAGAGAGAGAGAGCAGGAAGCACTACCACAGCCCACAGCCTTAAGCTGTGGCTGGGACAGTTAACAGCAAAGTTATCAGCTTTTAAAGCTTTTTCTACAGGATAAAGTAGATTATTTATAATTGATACTGTGATACACTGCTCACAACATTACTGCAGCTTGTGAAAAAGACACACATTTTGTACAATTCCTCCTTTCTAACTTGATAACCTCAGCTGTTTACTACCTGCTCATCTCTTCGGAATTTCACATGAAGTGTATTGTCTCTGTCGGACAACGCAGCCTCAGTGTTGCTGATGGGAAACAGGCATGAGGAATGATAATGCAGGCGATCCGTGCCATCAGATGACTCTGAAACAGGCCTTATTCATCAGTCAGGCTGTCTACGTACATGCTAAAGTCACAAACTTGATTTGTTCATGGAAGAAGAGGGGAGGAAGTTGGTTGAGATTCTGCATGCTGGTAGTTATAGCTACTAAGTTGTATTTCATTGTCAACCAGTGTTCTTCAGAGCGAATCATTCTTGGTGTTGCTGATATAGTCCAACTCTCTTTTTCACAGCCTCAAGCTGGAGCAGCAGGAGCAACATCCCACCCAACTCTGCAACATGGTTGTCCCAGAGTCACAGGATAACAAACTGACCCAGAGTGGATCTGCGGGCTGGAGATCCATCCCGTCTTTATCTCAGCTCTCTGGAAGTCCACAACATGTGAACTCGAATGGAAATATACCATCAGTCAACGCAGGACTCTATCATGAGCCGCGGGAGTACAGCGAGACGGACTCTCTGATCCCCAATGAGCTCTACAGCGGATCGAGGCTCAGCGGATCCACGAGAGAAAAGGATGGAGGTCACTCAGGTGCACCTGCAGAATCTCTCTGCTCCATGGTGCTGCAGATCTTGGTGCCATTTCTGCTGGCTGGACTTGGGACAGTTTCTGCTGGAATTCTGCTTGACCTGGTTCAGGTGAGGAAACAAGGGAACAGAATAAAGAAGTAGTTGATCACTGAGTGTGGGCCATTGTTTCTAAAACAGAAACAGAAAACATTCCCTTACGCCAGAGCGAAGAGATGAAGAGAGGTGAAACACTGAAATGATGTTGATCTGAAGGTGGATGTTCATCAATGAAGAGAGGACACAGGTAGATCAAATTAAGAGTACATTTAATACGGACGAGCCCGTGATTCAAGCATCATGCAGTGAATGAATGAAGAGAGTTACAATGACTAGATCTTTATAGATTTCAACATCTGGCATACATTAAGATACATCACGTGCGAAGGAGAAAGAGAGAGAGAGGGAGCCAGAGGGCCCCTAGTCCCTTTAGGTTAAACCACGTCAAACTATGATAGATGATAGCTAAAGTAAACGTTTCAACATATGGTTTCATTTTGTTTAACATTCTTGAGCTACAGAAAATATATGGAAAGCACGTATCCCAGAAAAACACATACCATCAAACACATGCAGAATAATTGTGAACATAGTGTTAAAATGAGAGAGAAAGAAGGGAATATTTGAGGAAAACACAGAGTTGATGTAGTAGGACTTGGATAAAGGATGATCATTTTACTGTGATATATTTAACTAATGTGTTTACATTGAACCATACAGTGTGCATCACTTCAGCAGAAAGTAAAGATGATTTATTGTGTGTTTGTGTGGTTAGTTTTCACTGTGGTTTCTTCTCTAGAACAATTTTACAACCGTGTGTTGTGTTTTTGTGGCAGAACTGGGACGTGTTCCAGGAAATCACAGAGATCTTCATTCTGGTTCCGGCTGTTTTAGGCATGAAGGGGAACCTGGAGATGACTCTGGCCTCACGGCTCTCGACTGCTGTAAGAAATTTATAACAATGTTCACAAACCTCTTGTCAGAAAAACGGTCGTATGTACACTTTTTGAAGACATATGTAGTTCAAAGTGTGCAATGAAATATATCCAAAAAATGTAGATAAATTGGCTGAAAAGCAAAATCATAACACAACAATGGACTGGAAAGCTGACTACAACTACCTTCTCAGAATTATATTTTAGTCTTCTTGCATCTTGGGTGTGAAACTCCTCACTGACCTGCGAGCTCAGCAGCAGATTGTGTCGCAGCACAATATCCGGCAGAACACATTACTGTTAACAGTAGCCCAACAGTTCAGATCTGACATCACCTTGTCCTCTAAAAGAGAAACTCACCACTGTATTTTATTTTTAATTGGTATCCAGTGACAATATACTGCATGAATATTCACAGTATTGACACTTTGGTGCATTATTATCCACATTTTTTAGTCTTTTGTACATTATTATCCAGGTTTTTGAGTCTTCTATGTGTTAATATCCCAAATTTTGACACTTTTGTACATCGACAGTCTGATTAATTGACACTTTTCTGTATTATTATCTAAGTTTTTGATGTTGACAATATCCAGGTTATTGACGATTTTGTGTCATGTTATTCAGGTTATTATTAGCACATTTATGTCCTAAAAAAGTTTTTTACTTACTCTTTTGTGAGTTAATATCCAGGATTTTAATACATTTGTGCATTTATAGCCAGTTAATTGCCACTTTTGCAGATTAATATCAATGGTTTTGACACTTGTGTGCATCAGTATGCAGTTAAAAGACACACTTATGTCTGAACATCCAGGTTTTTCACACTGTTGTATTTTAATATCCAGGTTATTGACTTTTTTGTGCATTAATATCCCTGATTTTGATACTTTTCTGTTTTAATGTCCAAGTTACCAACACTTGAATTGAACTTTAATTTTAATGTCCAAGTTTTTCAAATCTTTTGTGTGCTCATATTCAGGTTTTCACCAATTTGGGTATCAATAAACAGTTAATTGACACTTTTGTACGTTCACATTCAGGTTATACAAGTTTGTGCATTGTCTAGGTTATTGACATGCAAGTGCATTATAATCCAAGTTATTGATAATGTTGAGTTAATATAGATGATGACACTTATATGTTTCTATACACATTTTTGAGACTTCTGTGCTTTAATATATAGGTTATTGACACTGCTGTGCATCATTATCTATGTTTTTTTAGTCTTTTGTGCATTATTTACCAGGTTTTGTTGTTTTCTATGTGTGAATATCCACATTTTTGACACTTTTGTACATCGATAAGCTGGTTCATTGATACTTTTCTGTATAATTATCAAAATTTTTGATACTGTATCTAGGTTTTTGATACTGACAATATCCAGGTTATTGACAATTTTGTGCCATGTTATTCAGGTTATTATTGACACATCTATGTCTTGATATTCAGATTTTTTTATTTAGGTTATTGACACTTTTGTGCATTAATATGGACATGAATTCATACATGACTGGAAATATAGTCAGACAAATGCAATAACTACTTCAAATTTTGTTACATTTGCAAAAATAAGAATTAATTACTGAATGGTTTAACTTGTACTTAAAATATTGGTATGTCTCTCTGGTATACAAGACGTTATTTAACTTCTGTTTTTGTGTTCATAAAGCAAAATAAGAGACCAGCATGGTTGTTCAATTTCAACAAGCAGTCAAACAATTTATTTTATTTAAGAAGTACAAATATATTTATGAAAAATATGTATATTTTTTACAACTCCATTTAGGAACTGTTCTGAAGTTTCATTTTTATGGGCTAAATGATGATAATTTGTCCTACAGTCATGCAAATGTAAACACTTATTGGTAATGAGCAAATAAATGTCTGATGTCGTCAGGTGAATGCAGGAAAAATGGAATCTACAAGAGAGAAGTGGATGCTGATTGTTGGGAATCTGGCACTCAAGCAGGTAAAATAACTTTGTGACTAATGGTGTCGATTTAATCTTAAAATAAACTTCACACCTGTTAGTCTTGTAATATAATTTCAGTGCCTTCTTTTTAACATTTTTTACTACTACTCTGATTTTACAGCTACAAGCCACAGTGCTGGGCCTGCTGGCTTCCCTGATGGCGACTGTGTTGGGCTGGATGGCAGAAGGAAAGATGCCCTTTAACCACATAGTGCTGCTGTGTTCAACCAGTGTTTCTACTGCTTTTGTGGCTTCACTGTTACAAGGTAACAACACAACTTGCATCATCTTAAAACTCTGTCCTTTAACTCTACTTGAGGGTATTAAACTTAAAACACAACGCTACATATACCCGCTTTATGTTTAAACCGCTTCAACACATACAGTATACATTCACAACTCCCAACGTGTGTTTTGTTCTTACTTTGTTTTGGCACAGATTTGTTAATAAATAGTAATTATAATAATACATTTTATTTGTATAGCGCTCATGGGCACTCAAAGACACTTTACAGGCAAATAAAAAAAGCAAAAACAGTCAAATAAAAGAGCGGGTATAAAAGTGCCACAGAGACAGATGGGTAGTGAGGAATTATGGCCCTGATTTACTTTCCCCTTTGACAGGACATTACATTTATTATACTCATGCTGTGGAATAAATGTCTTCATAACTTGAAGCTTCTTCAGTTCTGACTCTAAGTTCTGATTTTCTAAAGAGTTTACAGGTTCAAAAGTAATAGTTGCCTAAGTCTCACCAATGAAGGCAGTGAAGAGTCAAGGAGTCAGTCTTCAGATTCAAAGACGTTGTGTTTATTCCTCAAAGTACAGGTCAAACACACTGAGAGATACCCCGGGGTATGTCTGAAGACCCCACCTGATGCACTGGCGTTTATACTGTTTGGTCCTGGTGGTTTCCACACCCCGGGTCATCCTTCTTTTACGACCGGCCTCCTACGTCTGACACCATAATATCACCAGTTTTGATTCTAATGGTGTCTGGGCTCCTCGGTACTTTCCAAAAAATAATGATGGATGGGCAGCTTCACCAGGAGGAGGTAGCCTCCCTCCTTCTGGCTCCACACCCAGCCTCATTAAACCACTTTATTTATCTTTTCTGCAGTACATCATCAGGGTACATCAGGCCAGACTGACACAGGTCAGATTGACCTAGAAGCACATCATCTTTTATCAGGGTACATCAGGCTTTCATCAGGGCATCTCTCGGTCACAGTTTTTCATCAGGGCATCTTAATGAGAAAAATAGAATCTTGTGTATACCGGTGCAGTCAGTGCCAGGCACTGTAATGAGTACAACAACTGCTAAGCACTTTAATACGCAAAACAACACAGGTCAGACTGACCTAGAAGTCTGTGTACACAGGTGTTCATCGTGGCTTAGTGCCCAATGGCTACCCACTACTGATGATTTTACCTGTACACTCAAAGGAGTATTTTTGCTGTTTTACTTCCATTCAAGTTGAAAGTTAAAGTTCTCCAACAGATTAAACACCATAAGGACGAAGTGCCACGTCACATGTGAAGAACTTCCTCTCGCCTTTGAACATCTCCAGGTGTCATTATGGTTGGAGTGATCATCGGCTCCAAGCGGATGGGAATCAACCCTGATAATGTGGCCACACCGATGGCAGCCAGCTTTGGAGATCTCATCACTCTTGCCTTGCTGGCCTGCTTCAGTCAGTGGTTCTACTCCTTCCTAGGTAAGAAGACAACAACAGGTAAACTACACTTTATGATTAAACTTGCACTCATTCAGATTGAATAATAATAAATTATCAAAACCATTTGGATTGATCAGTTTTATAATCAGAAGTCGTAAACTCTGACAAAGAAATATACAGTAGAGCCGACGATTATTGTACACAAAACATTTATTAACTGCTGCTACAGGCAAAGAATTATGACTTAACAAACAACATAGTCCATGGGCCAGACCAGATACTGGTACCCTCTCAGGTGACCAAACCTAAGTGGTACTAAAATGAACACTGGGTTAATAGAAGCACCCCACACTCTGAACTGCAAAACTGCAACATTTTTGGTATTAGAATATTCATACTGTAAGACGTACCTCATTCCAAGTAACATGGCTGTCTTCCACTGACCCCCTGGCTCTCTCTTTCAGAACAATTCTAATAATTTTCCAAGTAAGCATTTGACCTGTAGTATTATTTCTTCATCCTTAAAGATGTTTAGTGATAGACAACTCAAATAATTTTTTTAAAAAGTGTAATACAGTTGAAGACAAAATTATTAGCCACCCTATGAAATTTTAGGGGTTTTTTTTCAAAAAAAAAAAAAAAATCCCAAGTGCTGTTAAACACATCAAGGATTTTTTAAAACAGCTTTTGCAAACATCATATTTTTGGGGGATGCTTATATTATTTTACTTTGCACATAAAAACAAAATTATTTAACAAAAAACAAGAACTACCAGGGTCAAAATTGTTATCCCCCAAAAGAATTTACCTTTTTATTGAGCCACAACACAAACCACTGTTGTGCAATCATGTGCTTTAACTTTGTAATGCTCACAGCTTGTAATAGACACTGAATGGAGGAACACATGTAGAATTATTTAATTAATGTTTTCTTGTTACTATTTCTCCACCAAATAGCATTATTAAATAATGTTTCTCCACCAAATTATAAAATGCAGGGTAAATGTTTGCTCCCATGAGGACCAGGGACCCTGCATTTTTCACTTTTGGCCAACAGATGGCACCTCTAAATCTTTATCTACATCCACAAACATCAGACACTTGCCATAGTTTTACACTAACCTGACAAAAAAAAAAAAAGTAAGAAGAAATTATCACCATTTCTTTCGACAGAATTTTATCCCTACGTGTTGTACCTGGTGGATCTGTGTTATTTATGCCTGATCCCTGTCTGGGTGTCCGTCTCCTCCAAACATCCAGCCACTAACATCCTGCTCCGCTCAGGCTGGGAACCAATCATCACGGCCATGGTCATCAGCAGGTACTCACTTTGGCCTCTGACATTTTGTGCTCAGAATATTGGACATTTTGTAGCTTGTGGCGGAAAGTCTTTTATCCCGGCTTATATTATTCCCATGTTTATTTCTTATATTTTACATCTAAAGCATAAACTGAACTGTATGTCTAGGATCAAGTAAAAGAGAAGTAAGAAAGTTGCATAATAATCAATGGTGTTGTCTTCTTTCTTTTAAGAGTTCTTTTAGTTTACAACCTGAATGCAGCTTTTCACTTCTTTCTCAGTGATTCTCTGCTCAGATCCCAGATTATTTTGACGAGTTTACTAATTCGTTTTGGTGCCAGTAGTTCGTAGAGCTTCTGACAGCTTTTTGTTGTCTTTCCTTAAGTATTGGAGGACTAATTCTGGACAAAACTGTTTCCGATCCAAACTTGGCAGGGATTATATTGTATGCTCCAGTCATAAATGGTGAGTTCTCCTCTTTGTTTATGTCCTTCTTTTTCCACAATACAATCTAAGTCAACAGAGCTATGAATACACAATTAACAATACAGATTTTTTTTGTCATGTGGCAAATTACGTTTTAAATTGTCAACGAGCATGTGCAAATTCCTTTTGACCTAATTATGACATGTATAAATATCTAAACAGTTCAAGATAGAAATATAATGGTGGGAAAATGTAGTAGTATCTTAGTTATTGTATGGTATTGCCAGGCATTCTCCTTTATTGGTATATGTTGAAGAAATTTCACAAGGTTTGCTGTAGTAGGGTGTTTATTGGTATTCCGGCATGCGGACCCCAGGTGTATATAGCTTGTCATATTTTTTTCTTTGTAAGTTGGATTTTTCAGTCCCTTTAGGTAGTTGTCACCCACATAGTGTCACGGGTCTCGTGGGATTGAACCCAGAGTGCTGACACACAGACTAGGCGGAACAGGTCAGGTCAACCAAGGATGTTTATTGGTTAATTTAAATTAAACAAGGCAGAACATAAACTGGCCAAAAAAAAAAAACAAAGACAAAGAAGCCAAAACTTAATGCAAAACTAAGGTTTCTAGAAAGTAAACAAACGTTCATCTTCAAGCAGGAGGGAAGCTGTAATCCAAACTAAAATAACTTGAGGCCAAAAAGTCACGTGAGCCAACACAGTACAGGAGGGGACGGACAGACTGATTAGTGATTAGCCACAGCTGCCGTTCCTCCGCAGCTGTGTGCCACAATCCAATCATGCCGCTGTGGCCAGAGGCGCAGTAAGGAGGGAGAAGGCACCAGGAATGAGCAGAGAAAGAGAGGAGAGGGAGAAAGGAAAGGAGGAGAGAAGCAAGAACGAGAGGAGGAAAGAGGGAGGACAAGAGACAGAGCCAGAGAGAGCAGGAGAAGAAACTAGGAAGAGAAGCCAGGCCAGGCTGACACATAGTTGCAATCACATACACCAAAATGTATTTGATTCCAACCAGGTTTGTGGTGTATATATTAAAAAAAAATAATTTGGGGTACATGCGGACCCAAGCCTCAGTTGCATTGTGCTTCATTTCAGTTCAGGAGTTCTTACACTAATAGTGTAAGCAATACACATCAGTAATCATCAATAGTAATTTCATTGTTTTTTTTCACATTTGTATCTTTAGACGACACACGTTTTAGGAAAATATATATTGAGAGGATACGGACAGGTACAGAAATATGAAACAGATGAAATACTGTTGGGGTCCAGCTGGACGGTGTTTGCTAATCAGTGACGGACAAAGAACCACAAAGAACAAAGGAAGCTGAATCGGGTATCTGGCAGGCAACAAAAGGTGCGACCACAAAAGGTAAGAGGGAGGTCTGTCAGACAGTAGCAAATAACAAAAGATAAAAGAATTGTGGAAAATGGAATGAATGAGTGACACGTGACACTAGAAGGTAGCAACAAATATGCTTCATCATCAAACAGTAAGGCAAAATAAATTAAAAATCAGACAGATGATGGAATTATGCTTTTTAATGCAATTTTGTCTTTGTCTAAGCAGCCTGGGCTTTTTTTCTTCTTGGCCAATTTCCTTTTTTTCCCCAGTGCCCTCAGACTTGCCTCACCAACCACATCACATGAGTGAAGAGGTAGCAATTTTCACAACAATGCCTCTGTTGGTATGATTACAACCTTGAGGGAATGACGTAGGTATGCTTTGTTGAAGAAATTTCAATCTCTGTCCTTTGAAGTTTTCTGTAGTATAGTTATAGGGATGGTCAGAGGGTTGGAGGTGGGGGTGTTTCTGGTGCAACTTCAATCTGCTATCACTCATTTTACAAAATGCACAGCAATGGCTAAATAATATCTATTTACATATAGAAATATAAATCAACCATTTGAATTTATCACTCCACTGCTAGCAAATGCACGTAAGTCAGGGTGAAGGAATTTTTCCTCTTTAAAAGAAACTCATCATCTGCATGGCACCATTGATCCAGAATTTCTCTCCATTCTAATTTTAGGAGAAGATTAGATAGATAGATAGATAGATAGATAGATGCCTTGATTAAACCTTTATTGATCCTGCAGGGGGGAAATTTTCAATGCTACAGCAGCGAATACAAGAAATAGTGAAAGAAAAAGAAAAAGAGCAGCACACAATGCACACAGTGCACAGATGTAATCATTTTCTCTTTCTAGAAGAAATATGTTTGCAGAAAAAGTTTCTGTGAAATTGCACATAGTGTCCTTATATACCTTTTTATTGCACAGTTAGTGGGTGAGCTGAACTACTGGGAGCAGGTTGATTGTAAAGTCTGACTGCAGCAGGAAGGAAGGACCTGCGGTATCTCTCCTTTAGACACTGTGGGTGAAACAGTCTGTAACTGACGGAGCTGACCAGTGCTGATACTGTTTCCTGCAGGGGGTTGGAGGTGTCCTTCATGATAGATAACAGCTTTGTCATCATCCTCCTGTCTCCCACCACCTCCATAGGATCAAGGGGGTAGCCCAGGACAGAACTGGCTTTCTTTATCAGTTTGTTCCGTCTCTTCCTGTCTGCAACCATGATGCTGCTGCTCCAGCAGACCACTCCATTCATGATGGCTGATGCCACCACAGAATCATAAAAGGTCCTCAGAAGTGCTCCCTGCACCCCAAAGGACCTCAGTTTTCTGAGCAGATGGAGTCTGTTCTGACCTTTCTTATAGAGTGCATTGGTATTAGTAGTCCAGTCCAGTTTCTTGTGAACACCCAGGTACCTGTAAGAGTCCACAATCTCAATGTCCGCTTTCTGGATGTTCACTGGTGTAGGAGAAGTGTCTGTTCCTGCTAAAATCCACCACCGGCTCCCTGGTTTTTACCGTGTTGCTCTGGAGGCAGTTCAGCAGGCACCAGTCCACAAAGTCCCGGTTAAATTCTCTGTACTCCTCCTCATCTCCGTCCGTGATGAGGCCGACGATGGCGGAGTCATCAGAGAACTTCTGAAGATGGCAGTTTGTGGTGTGATGGGAGAAGTCTGCTGTGTAGAGGGTGAAAAGAAAGGGGGCAAGGACAGTCCCCTGTGGGGAGGGGAGGTGTGATGGTAGGAGAACTGTGGTGGAGCATTAAGGAGGGGGGATGCAGTGGGGGTGGTGGGTTCAGATAGATGCAGTGGAGGGTGCTGCACGGTGGACTGGTCCGGAGGAGAGGTGGCTGGCTGTTCAAACCTGTTTAAAAAGATGTTCAGGTCATTCACCCACTCCTGGTCCCATCTCAGTTCAGTCTTGGGGTCTTTGTGGCCAGAGATGGTTTTCAGGCCCTGCCAGACTCCGCTTATTCTGCAGCAGCTGATCCTCCATCTTCTTCCTGTTGATCTTCCTCCTCAGTTCTCTCTGTACAGACCTCATCTCCTCCTTGTCTCCTGGCCTAAAAGTCCTCCTTTGCAAGCAAAGCTACAAAGCAGCTTTGTAGTTAAAAAAAATAAATAAATCACTTCTGTATCAAATGTTGGAGTCTTCAGATAAATTTTCAAGAAAGAGTCTTCAAACAGTCTTCAGAGTCTGATGCAAATAATGTTTATTCAATACAGAGGCTGTAAGAACAAACATGAGCAAATCTAGAGATTTTAACTGACTACAAAAAGCCTTAAATTGTCTTATATACTTCTTCAAAATTTCTTTTTCTCTCCTCCTTCGTCTGAAGAAACACAACCCATCCTTCTTAAGAACCAAGCAGGACATCCAGGGTGTGTGAAGTAATCGTGTCAAAAGTTAAAGGTTTTTTTTTTATTTCTGCTTAGATCAGCCCTTAGTTTCAAGTTGAGAGAGCTTTGTCATCTTGTATAGGTTTCCATTGGGTTGCAGTTTACACAGGTTGTTCAGTGTACAGGTATTCAGTTTATACATCATGTTTTCCACCTTTATCAATGCTTGAACTTAAGTCTGATTTAAACATCCTGTTTTCCGAGTTTTAACATTTGCTCAATCTCAAAATTTCAGATTTCATGAAACAGCTGACTGATCTGTGGAGTTAGTTATCCACAGCTGCAAAGTCTTTTCTTCAGTTCTTTGTGCAGCTATCTTGAGGCAGCAGGACACGCATTGTATGTTAAGAAATCTGCAGCACTGATTATTATTTTTTATTCATATTAAGCTTATTGTTTAAACCACAGCTAGCTTAATTGCGTGTAACATAAAAAGCATCACCTTACAGTTGACCATTCTCTCTACCTTTTTTCTTCTCACCAGGTATCGGAGGAAATCTGGTCTCCATACAGTCTAGTCGTATTTCAACTAATTTGCATCTGAATTATTCTCCTGGAGAAGTTCCTGCAGATCGTAGGAACTGTCACAACCCTTGTCACACTTTCTTTGGTTCAGGTAAAGATTGCAAGATTCACAACCATTTAAATACCAGTGTTTCTTCACAGCTAAAACCCAGGACTCAGTGGACTTTCTGTGTGGTGTTTGCGTGTTCTATGTCTGCAAGAGTTTTCTGCAGATGCTCTGGCTGCCCCACACAGTCAGAGACATCCATTCATTATCTATACATCACTCAGTCCTCTATAGGGTCACAGTGGGGGGATGGAGCCTTTCCCAGCCGACTTGCAACCCAGGATAAAGCAGTGTATAGATAATGGATCCCTGTTCTGTTGTGACTTAGTCTGTGTGCCACTGATCATCAGGCAGTTTTGTCCAACATGTAGTCAAAAATCCTTTCTGGATCAACTATTCAGCTGTCAAATATTCAAGACAAAATCTTCACACAGTGTTCAAAATCTAATGTGAATGATGTGTCTTCTGTAAGAACAAACATCGGCAAAATCTTGAGATTTTAACAGACTAAACAACACTTAACAGCTTTGTATATTCTCCTGAAAACTGCTCGCAGTCCTGGGAAGCCACAACTCATTCTTAAAAAAACCAAACCAAAACCAAACCAAGCAGAACACCTCTGCCTGGGAGCGTCTGATCTAACCGTGGGAAACTTTCCATTATCTCATTTTTTAACAAAGTCAGCAATGCAACTCAAGGTCAAGCACCTTCTTTCTAGCGTGGTTTCTATCTTTCTGCTGGACTCCTTGTCTCCTTTCTATCTTGCCAGCTGTGTGGCCTTGAACTACATACAACCTGCAAGCTCACAAACTAACCTACAAGCTCACGCCTTTCTGCTTCAGACAGTTATTTAAGTTTTTTCATACGTTGCGGTCACACAGGATGTTCAATTTGTACAGGCGTTCAGTTTAAACATTATATTTTAAAATTTTATTATTTGTTTGCCACATGAATCTAATTTAAACATCATGTTCATGGCTGTACAACATCAGCTTCACTGGCTGATGTTAACATAAACCGGACTTATATCATCCCAAACCATAAAAATTTGCACGGCAATTCTTGCACTGTTGCATATTTGCACTTCTAAATTTATTTTCAAGCCTCTTTATATTTCTGTTGTCCACAGTGTGTCAATACTGTATCCATTCATTTTCATTTTTCATTGTTGTACATATTATAAATATTGTTATTATTATGTTTATTTGCTGATGTAACAATGTGAATTTCTCCTGGCATGGGGAGCGATAAAGGATTATCTTGTCTTATCTTAGTTGGATTATGTTCATTTTGTCATTTCTTACTTTAGAATAGCTTACTTTTTTTAAAGGTAACGCTATTCTTCTCTTCTGTTTCCAGTTTTGTCTTTTGTTAGGTTTAAAATAGCACAACAGTTGTCCCTTAATCTCACACACAATCTGATGTTGTCATGCAGGAGCAAACCATCGATCTGCCCAGGTTCTGCTCCTTTTGGTCATCCCTGGTCAGCTGATTTTCGTACACACTATCCACGTGATGAAAGGAGGCCACACTCTGCCCAGTCCCCTCTTCATTATTGTCTTTTTGTCTGCTTCCCTGATTCAGGTGAGTCTGACATGTCGTGATATTTTCCTTTTGCAGACTTCCTCGCTGGTTTACAGTAACTCTCACGTCTCTGTCGCTCAGGTCTTCTCCCTGCTCTGCATAGCTGACTGTATGGTCCACTGTTTGTGGCGGAAGGGTAAAGACCCGGACAGCTACTCCATACCCTACCTCACGGCCCTCGGTGACCTTCTCGGCACCGCTCTCCTCTCTCTCGCCTTCCTCATGCTGTGGTGCATCGGTGACTCAGGCAGTGTATAGGTTCAAAACAAGAAAAGGCCTGAGGAGGAACAAATATTGCTTAATAAATGCAAGGGAAAAGAACCCCAGTGTCAACAGCAATCAATCTCTTATTCTTCACACATCATTGTCCAGCCTACGGCTTATCTTTTGCAAACATTGTTGGCTACTAGTAGCTACTTAACATTTTGAAGGAGGCTTGTCTTATTTAAAACCTTAGACATTTAGTTTGGAGTGCTCCTGACTATTGAAGTAAGAATGAACACCATGGTGAGATCAAAAGAGTTGTCTGAGGCCATCAGAGAGAAGATTTTAACAGCTTATGAGTCTGGTAAGGGATTTAAAAAGATCTCGAAAGAATTTGAAATTAGCCATGCCACTGTCCATAAAATAGTCTACAAGTGGAAGACAACTGCCAGCACCCCCAGGTCTGGCCGTCCAAGCAAGTTCAACCTGAGAGCAGACCGCAAGGTGCTAAAAGAAGCCTCCAACAACCCTAAAATGTCATCGCAAGACCTACAGCAAGATCTTGCTACTGCTGATGTGAAAGTGCATGTCTCTACAGTCAGAAAGAGACTGCATAAGTTTAACTTTCATGGGAGGTGTCCAAGGAGGAAACCGTTGCTCTCTGGAATAATGTTCTTCAGACAGATGAGTCTAAAATTGAATTATTTGGACACCACAACAGAGGACATGTTTGGCGTAAACCAAATACAGCACTCCAGGAAAGAAGCCTCATACCAACTGCCAAGCATGGAGGTGGAAGTGTCATTGTTTGGGGATGCTTTGTTGCAGCAGGACCTGGCCAGCTCACCATCATAGAATC
Source organism: Amphiprion ocellaris (assembly GCF_022539595.1). Lineage (NCBI taxonomy): Eukaryota > Metazoa > Chordata > Actinopteri > Pomacentridae > Amphiprion > Amphiprion ocellaris. The sequence continues at coordinate 7,812,750 of NC_072768.1, forward strand.
CACCATGAATTCTGCCGTGTATCAGAGGGTCGATACACTTATATTGATATATATATTTTATCTTCACTGATGGCATCATCAAGCCATTGTAGATGGAAATCAATGTCTTGTAGATAGGCATGGATGTCATGGCCACCTCCAGGGATAGGTGTGAAGGTGCTAATGTTGCCTGACACCTTATTTAGCACTCTGGTTGATGCTCCTCTTTGCTGTGGGAGCTGTTTCAGGAGGTTTACTTCATGCTCTGGGCTGTCCTTCATTAAATTACTTCTCCTGCAGTCTCTGAAGCTGGTGTTGGAGGGCATGTCTGGTGGCATGTTCCGCTGGTTGGTCTCTCTTCACATAGCTGGTTTGGGCTGGAGGGTAATGCCAGGTTGCACGGCGGTGGTGTCAATGGGTAATGAGTTGTTCCAGCCTCAAATCTCATTTCAACTGATGGTTTCAGTTGTCTTTTAATCATGTCCATCTCCTTCATCTCTGTCCAACATTTCAGTCTGACATCATGGAGATGCCAGATAAATATTATGGGGCCAGTCCATTCAAAGACTTAAAAACAAATAAAAGAATCTTAAAATCAATCCTGTACCTAACCAGAAGCCAGTGAAGTGAGGAAAGCACCGGCATTATGTGCTTGTGTTTCTTTGTCCCGGTTAGAAGAGGAGCTGCTGCATTCTGAACAAGCTGCAGACGGCTGAGTTCCGACTGGCCAATGCCACTTAACGTGCAGGTGTATGTGATTTAGTTAAGTGTGGTGAATGATAACCCAGTTCGTGGCCTTGCTAATGTGTGTTTAACTATCAGCGCTATCGAACAGGGATAAGTGTCTGCAGGTTGTGTACACTTATGAAGTGTTCTCCCTCTAATGAAAAGATTCAGATTAGGAAAGAAATCACTGGGGAAGAGAGAAAAGACAAAAAGATTAACAAGAATAAAGCAAAACTGTTTTTAAATGAAGTAAAAAAAAATGTTAATGCAATTTGGTTGTAATTGAATTCTCTACCGTCACAATTGACTTGCTGCTTTATAGGCTAAGTGAGGAACAGACCAAGGATTGGTTAAAGATCACAGTGAATTTAGTATTGAGTAATGTTGATGTTTTGCCTCATACTGCTATTTATTATATCGGTTGGGCTACAGTTGATATGACCAAAAAGTAGATACAGTTCTAATGAGAGGAGCAACTTGAGTTATTCCAACTGTTTGTCTGTGTTTTGGGGTGATCTGAAGGCGTTATTACTGACACATTCAGATGCTTTCAGTGGAGGATCTCTGGGTGAGGTGAGTTCCACAGGTTCAGTCCCACTTCAGCAGTTCTGAAGGGCTCAAATTAATAAAGGTGTCCTGTGTGCGCAAAGAGAAAACACTCAACATGTGACAGCTACATGTCCAGACTAACACAACTGAACCAATCAACCACTATGTCCAGGTAGTGGCATCACCCAGCAGAATTGAGTGCCACTTCATGGTTTCTTTGAACTCACCCTCAAGCAAGAGACTGTAGTATCTGATCTGAGACATGTATTAGTTGATAAGTTAGAATGGAACCTGTTTTGTCTGTTCTAGTAGCTGACCAGCAATTTGTGGGAAAACTTACATTTCCTTTTTCCCTACGTAAACCAGTAATCTCTGACAGGAAATATATGCTTTTCTGTTTTGGTTCTGGGAATGTTTATGTTGAAGAGGCTTCTGTGCCTGGGAAATCTGCAAAGTGAAGTGGGGCCTGTTATTGAAGGAAGCCATACGTTATGTTGTGTTCCCATACACGAACCTATATAAGTGAGTGCATACTATTATTCTGTGGGCTTTTCATATTGGCTGGGAAACTCTCCACAGGCAGACCATGGTGCCTGTTCAGATGCTATCTTTTTATATAATAAAATTATATTATAAAAGCAACAGTGTCAACGGACATTTTCTTCAACATCTGCACATCCTTGAGGTCTAAGAGAAACTACGACAAGACCTTTCATCAAAACTCTGTAATGCACCTTGGACAAATTAATATTGTCATTCAAGTTTCAGAAAGGACATTTGGTTCAGCTGACCACATGAGGTGCCATGATTGCTGAGGACCCTCCTTTATTACAAGGCTAGGAGGTGTGAAGACAGCGGGAGTGAGACGCCCCAGGGGAGCTGATAAGGTAGACACACAGTTCCACACACCTGTCTCAGAATCCCCATCAGCAGCTTCAAAATGCTGTACAGATTGTTGGTTTTGTTTGGTTTTATGTTCTAAATTGAAGAGACAAAATAATATGGGAATTAAATAATAGCTTTACCTCAAGTTCCCTGTGAGGAGAAAGAGGAGTCGGCTGTTCTAATTCCAATAAAGGAAAGCAGAGGGGTGTTAAACTATTTAATTTCATTGAATTTTGCAGATCTATTCATAAATAAAAGAAAGCCGTGTGATTGTCATTGATTTCAGGAGGCATAAGGGTTTTCATGCTCCACTGTCCATCAGCGGGGTTTGTGTGGAACCAATTCATCTACCTCCCATATTGCACATATCTGGCTTCCTTTGCACATGGTGTCTTTTTCAACATTGTTTTGTTATATATGTACACTCGATCTTATTATTTAATGTTGATATTTTATTACGGACTGCTTGTTGAACCAGTAAATACAATAAATATGTCAGGAAATTGCACATATACGAAACTGCATGAAAGCAGCGAAAAGCGACATTGTGCATTCAGGTAGACAGGTGTTAGGAGTTCAGGAGTCTGATGGACCATGGATAGAAACTGTTCCTAAGCCTGTTTGTCCTGCATTTTGAGGATCTCAATCTCTTACCTGATGGCAGCAGGCTGAACACTTTGTGTAAAAAAAAATAAAAAATAAAAAAAAAAGAAATAAAGTGTACTTTAAAAAAATAGATTATAGGGGTTCAGATTTTATCTTGCACTTGTCAAAGAAAGGAAATGAAATCACCATGGTGATATTACACTTGAAAAGGTTGAGGAGATGTGGGGGGTGAGGGGGGTGGCAAATTAGTGTAAATGGGTTGTGGAATAAGGCTATTCTTTCCCTCTTGAGGGTCCTGAGCCATTAGTCTGAAGGTAGCCACAAAAGGGCTGCTATGGAAACAAACCTTGTGAGTGCTGATGCTCTCAGAACGAAGCATGAGCTGGGGGTGTGTTTGAACTTGAAGATGCCCAGTGCTCTCTGCCTGCAGCGTTGGCTGTATATATACATATTTCTATATATTTTAAACAAGTACAGACCGATATTGCAGAGCGTGTTCAACAAACAACTTCTCTCAGTTAAAGCTGTTTATTCTGCAACAAGAAGCTTGATCAAGGACCTTTACTGATTAGAGGACTAGAGTTAACAAAGGTGTTAGTCTGAAGGCGTCTTCCCAGTAATGGATGCAGTATACAGTGCATATTTATGAAATGTGCAACAATCTCATTGGTCAAAAACTGATGGAGAAGAGCCACGGTTTAGAATTTACTCTCTCCAGTTAGTTGACAGGCTTGTCCACCTCTCCTCGCCATGCAACCTTCCAATTGATCCCCAGCTCCTGACTTCCTGCAGGGAAAGAGGAGATCCTCCCAACCACTGTGACAAATTAACAGGTGTGCAAGTGTAAGGCGTAGTCATGTGCAGTATCTTATAGTCTTCCCGTTCGACCTATATGCTCTCATTGATTTGGGTGACCCACGTCTCCAATTATTTGCACTTCATGTTTATTCACATAATGCTCTTAAAACAAGTGCTTCCTTCAATGAGAAGCGTCCGGTATGTGCGTGTGCAGCAAGCGTGTCAGGGAGTATGTGTCTGGAATGCATGTCTGTGTGTCTGATGTGTCCTGAGTGAGCCTTTGAGCCGTTGCCCTTTGTTTGACCCGGTGTGATTCAACTTCATTTTATCCCAGTTCACATAGTGTGGGACGAAAATATTAACGGCACAAATCAGCACGAACGAAGCACCAAAAAAGTAGACCAGTCTGGTTCATTTTGGAGCAAGCTGGGGGGATGCTGAGCTCTGAATGACCTAGAAAATAATCTTTAATATCTCAAAAACTATAGCAGCACAAACGAAAATTTTAATGGCACAAATCAGCACAAACGAAGCACTGACCACTCAGCCTGTTTGCTTGGATTTTTTCTGTGGGTGGGAGGTCAGCTTCACTGAGCACCGCCCTCCCCCTGTTGCAGAGCACCAGCATGCCCCCCCCCCTCGACTGCCGCCCCCCAAGAACCCGCCTTCCTCCCTTTCTCATGAGTTGTGAGTCTCTGGCCTAATTGGCCTCTTTTGTTAGTGTGTGTATGAAGTATCTGATCTGGTATGGGTTCTGATAGGAGCTGTTTACCACAAAATGGGACCTGACTACAGGTGTTACTAATTTCACTGGTATGTGTTTTACTGCTCAAGAAACTCTATGCTGTGTTGATTTTGGGGTCCACTGCCTAGCCAGAGCTGACTTGTGGCCCTTTGGGAAATGCAGAGTCGAGGAGCACCATCTGAGGGGGTCTTGTTTTTAAGTAAGGGTCTTCAAATATTAACCAGATGTTGTAATTCTATCCTTTACCAGAGGGTATAAAAGCAACCTGATTTCTTTGTTCAAATGGGAGATTCATATTGGCTCACTATCCACAGGCAAACCATGGTGCCTGTTCAGATACTGTCTTATTTATGGAATAAATTATATTACATTAAGCAACAGTGTCAATGGACGTTTTCTTTAACATCTGCACATCCTTGAGGTCTAAGAGAAACTACGACATGTATTTTTGTAAAATAAAAACCCTGTTCATTCGAGTCTGCCTGCCGTCTGCTCTGTGCCGCTCTCATTTGGGTTCGATTTTGCCCCAAACCGTAACACCTTCTCATTCACTCACAGGTAAATACAACTCTGTTATATATTGTACTCAAATTCACTTTAAATCGTGCTTTGAAATGTATAAATACTGTATATTGAATTTTAATTACATTTAGTATTCGATAGATTTTAAATTAGAAGCGTTTTTTTATAGTATAGCATTGTACAGCAAGCTTTTCAGAGTATATACTAACCTTTATTCAAGGATTCAAGGATATTTATTGTCATTGCATTTCTGCAACGAAACTTTGTTACCACTACCAAGAAAAACCAAAAACAACATAGTATAACAAACAATGAACAGCTGTATAAGAAAAGTATTATATATGTGTGTGTGTGTGTGTGTGTGTGTGTGTGTGTGTGTGTGTGTGTGTGTGTGTGTGTGTGTGTGTGTGTGTGTGTGTGTGTGTGTGTGTGTGTGTGTGTGTGTATATAAAGTAAATAGAACAAGTATTTTAAAAAGTGTAAAAGTGTAGTAGTGCAATGAGGTGCAATGTCTGCTGAAAAGTGTCTGATGCAAGTAAAATGCCCAGTATGAAATTGTTATTGCCCATTAAAATGATTTTTGTCCATCAGTGAGTCTCTGTTTGAGAGCAGGGGGGTGAGGGGTGGTAACTGTTCCATCTCTGGGTTGTGCAAGTCTGTGTGGGCAGGGGGTTGGGGGATGGAGGAGATGTAGTGGTGTAATGGAGGCAACAGCTCTGGGGAAGAAGCTGTTCCTCAGCCTGGCAGTCCGTGTTCGATATACTAATATACTAATAGTATATACTAATGTTAATGTTACTAATCTGCCTTTTTGTTGTTGTATGTAAGCTGCTGAATTTATGAATTTAACTCGGGATTAATAAAGTATTTATCTATCTACAATGCAATGTGTTTCTGTATTAAGCCAGCTGCAATGCTTGTTAGTGTTAGTGTGTAATAGTATGCTTGTAAATAGGAAGTCTATTACATATTTGTTTGTAATGAATCAGTAGTAAAAGATAACATATTGATTAACAGTAGGTCGGGGTAAGGGACTGACGTCTGGCCTTTTCAGGATGAAGATGAAATGCAGTCTCTGCTGAGCTCTTTTCACAGTTGTCCCCTCTTTCCCATCGTCACCACTTGGGGTCTGTCAGTGAAGAAGTTCAGACAGGAATAGGAATAAGTAGTCATCCACCATTGTTCACTGATTTCCATTCATGATTCAACAGCTTTTGTCAACTTGACAGGTCCAAGGTTCTATGCAAATGCCATGTGTGCACTAAACTCAGGACACATTGAATAATTCTAGTGTTTAATTGGTTTTTTGGATGGTTTTATGGATGCGTTTTTTAATGAATGTTTTTATATTGATGGTCTTACATCTTATGTGTTTATTTTTATTTATTTATGCACTTTAAGGACTGCACTTTCAGTTTCGTTGTTCTCATACAATGACAATAAAGACATTTTGATTCTGATTCTGATTCTGATTCTGAAATGACCTTTGATAACCTTTTCATCCGGTCCAATGAGAAGCCATACATATCTATGTGGGCCAAACTCTTGCATAGGCTTAAGAATTAATCACTAAATCACAATCACTTATTGCTTTGTTGGAAGCTGGAAATCTTTTCAGTCCTACTCAAAAGCTCTAAACAGTTTTTGTCATATTCTAGAAATTTCATGTGATTACACTTTGTTTCTAAAAAACAAGGCCTGTTTTACAGATGCTGCTGTTTCCAAAAATGCCTGTGTTTCTTGTTTTTGCATTCTATGTGTCAATTTTCTCTATGGCTTTAATGCTCTACTTATTCAGGCATCTTCTCTCTGTCATCTCTGACAGACACACTGTTTATGCTGAAATTAAAATTCTTAAATTTTTATGATAAACCCTGTTTCTGATGCACCGACTGTGGAACACTGAACCGGTCACAATTACATACTTAGCATGCATGGATTCTGGTTGAATGCACACACAAAAGGCTGAATGCGTCGTCCAATGAGATGCTGACATCATTTTCCCGCCACTGCTCCGTGTTTCCCATGGTTCAGTTGAAAAGAGGGTACATGGAATGTTTGGTTCATTCAGGGTAACGTCCAGGGGGGCTGGAGGCCCAAGGAGGAGTGTGGGAGATCAACACGGTGGGAAAATTATGTAAAAAACACTAAAAATCTAAATAAAGCATATAATGGAGCTTGACTGAAAGTACCATGGGAGCTTATTAATTCGTCTGTCTTCTTCAAGTATGTTTGATTTAGTTTGCTACTTTAAAGAAGAACTTCTAGAAGTTCACCTGGATTTTGTTTGGTCCAGTGCATTGTGGATTTTCCAGTGTCTTCTCTAGTCTTAAATATATGAAATGTGCATTTCTACCAGCACAAAAACAAACAGACCCATGTTCAGCTGGGAATAAACTTGGCCATCATGACCAACGTCACAAGCTGGATTCTATGCAGAAAAATGCAGTGTGAGTTCACATTTATATTAGTAACTAATGATTGTTTATCTTCAAGCATCTGTAGCAAAAATTGTTGAAGAAATTAGCCTCATATGGGTGCACCAAACAACGTCGATAAAAGTGTAGACTGGAATGCACCTAATGGTAGAAACTACACTTTATGATTAAAATCGTTCATCTGGTCATAGAACAAGACCCTACTGATCAACCCCCTATCATTATGGTGCCCAAAGAGCCATTCGGGCCCCAGATATCAATTATCATTTCCTGGACATAAGGACTCCCAATCTCATCACAGCAATGACTTACTTCAGCAGAAGAACACATTCTGTTCTGACAAGCAGCACCTATCTCAGATCAGATACTACAGTGACAACTGCAATTTTTTGTCATATTTGACCTCATCCGCATTTGAAGACTACTTGATCTATTTTGTCCAGTGTTGGTTCAATGTATTAATCAACGGCAAGAGTTACTGAAATGCTGTCTTTCCAACATAGTCTCAAATTTCAATGTGCAACAAACTCGACCTTCTGAAATGAGTTTGATGGGCAATTTAAAGAAGAGTTTTTGGACGTAATCTGCTGCTTTCGTCCACCCAAATTTTTGGTTTTCTTTTTTTTCTCTTGCTCTTTTAAAATGTTTTTTTTTCTGATTCTAATTCTGATTCTGAAAGTGTTGTGCTTCCCCAACAACATGGTCTGTTACATGACTGACAGGGTTTTGAGTTTTGTGGCAGCAAATCCAGCTTTGAAATGCATATGTTGCTCACAACATTGTGAAGCAGCAGTCTGAGGTCCTGAAATGGGACTTTAACATTAACACAATGAGCTCAGTGAATGCAGACGCTTTTATTAGTGGGCCTACAACCGGTGAGAGGAGGAGCTGAGAGGTTTAGTAGATTGCTGGCATTGAACACATGACTTTCAACTGCATGTGATGTCCATTCAGTGCACAAGAGCTGTAAGGGGAAAAATGAAAAAGCTTGTATTCAACATTTTAAAAGTAACTTTGTGCAAAAAAATTCAATGTAAAATGCATCTTAAGAGCATTTCCTATTCCAGTGACAGAAGTATCGCACAAATATTGACCAATCTGTCAAACATGAACACTGTTTGAGGAAGTTGTCCCTCACATCGTGATTCCATTGACACCCCAGATTCTTCTTTGCCTGACCCACAGAAAACCTACCCAGGAATTAGTCTGATTCTTAGACCCTGTGAGCATCCTCATTCCAAATCTGGACCAGATACAGCACCTAACCTTTGTTTTAAACCTGCACAGTTTAACGCTTATGGATTACCTTTTATTGCACAATGCAAGAACACAAAAATACAGAAAGGCGCATTCAGTAACATTCAGTTTAAAAAAATCTTCTTGGTTTTTTGTATGAAGCCAAAGCCGCTGGTGTGAGGTGACAATTTTATCTTTTCAGGAGAGATGGAATTCATTTAAACAAGTCAGATGTAAAACTTTTTACCTCAAATCTGTCTTTCACCCTGTGTCACACTGTTCCCTCTGCCAAGGACATGAGACGAGGAGAGTCTCAACAAAAAGATGTATTATCCGGACACAGAGGACAGTCAACACCCCTGTCAAGATATGAGCTGGAATTTTGGGAGACATCAAATAGAAGATGCCACTCACCCCCCACCTCTCCCACCAGTTGACACTGTTTGTGAGGATTCTTTCCCTGGGACTGGGAACCCCTAAACCCCACCCAGATCTCAATCTTCACCGGGTGCCCCCTCTTCCCCTCTGGTTGTGAGGATTCCTTCCCTGGGACTGGGAACCCCCAAACCCCACCCAGACCACCGTCGTCACTGGGTGCCCCCTTCTCCACCCTGCTGGATTATAATGGCACACAACTCACTTCCCGCCCATCCCAGAACTTTTCCCTCCCAAATCCCACGCTGACCATCTCTGCTCTGACACCCACCAACCCCACCCCCTCCACGGTATTGGAGAAGCTTAGCACCCTCCGCTCTCCAACTGATGTGCTCCGGGTCCAAGCTTCAAGGTGAAAGTTACTCCTGACTTTTCCAAGGAAAAGTTCGAGCCCAATGCACCGGACGCTTTATCAATGTAGTCCATGAGCCAAGTAGGTAAAATTGGGATCATCGGTACCACTTTGGGGGGCAAATTCTCATATCCATTTTTGTTAAGGACAATATTCCTAGTAACTATTGCTGTATGATAGACATGCACAAGGGGAAGCTTTATGTGAGATATCCATGGTTTTTAATCGGTACGTCAATACAATTTTCTAGCCTCTGATATGGTAAATGCAAGCATATACATTGATTTAAATACTAACTACACTCATACAAGACATTCAAAATCATTGATGTAATGAGTTTATTACTAAAGCTTTCCTACCACTCTCTGTAGGTTTGGAAATAGATGGACCAAACCAAATTTATGGCGCAGCTACCATCTCATTACTGAAATGATCACACTCGGTGATGATTATAAAACAGTAAATATTCATGCATAATTCAGATCAGTTTTGGATAAAAAGATTATAAGACATGTACAAGCCTGAAATACTATTAATTAGATAATATGCAGAACCATTAATCAGACAAAACTATTGTGATTATTATCAATCATATGTCAAACATTTCAACAATACAATCACAGAATCATTTCCAGTTGTTTTCATTGATTATTCATTCTCACTGATTCAGAAATCCACATCTTCCAACCAGCTATTGTAGAGGTAAAATCCCAATAATCATTATGTGTGATCTTAATAAGTATCATCAATGTCAATAATCTATAATATGTAATCACCATTCAGTTAGTAATAATAGTAGGTAGCTTCTGAGCATTAAGCACATGAACACCTGTGTACACAGACGTCCAGGTCACTGTTACCTGTGCCAGCTTGGTATGTTGTTTTTATCACCTCAGCAGGTGCAGCACATTACAGTGCCAGGTGCTACCTGCTCCAGTATACACATGTATCTCATTTTTGTCATTAAAATGGGATGATGATCAGACTGTGACCAAGAGATGCCCTGATGAAGGTCTGATGCATCCTGATGATGTGCTCCTGGGTCAATGTGACCTGGGTCAGTGTAACCCAATGTACCTAAGAAAAGATGATGCACTGTAAAAAGATGAATAAAGAAGGTTGATGAGGATGAGCTTGGAGCCAGAGAAGGGAGGGCTACCTGCACCTGGCGAAACTGCCCATCCCTCATTATTTTTTGGAAAGTACCGAGAAGCCCAGACACTATTAGAATCGAAACTAGTGATATAATGGTAGGAGGCCTGTCACAAAAAGAAGGATGGGCCTGGGGCGTGGAAAGCCCCATAGCCAAATAGTATAAAAGCCAGTGCATCAGGTGGGGTCTTCAGACATACCCCGGGGTATCTCTCAATGTGTTTGACCTGTATGTGGAGGAATAAAACACATCTTCTTTGAATCTGAAGATTGACTTTTAGACTCTTTTCTGCCTGTATTGGAGAGACTTAGGCAGTTATTACTTTTGGACTTGTAAACTTTTAAGCAATCAGAACTTAAAGCCAGAACTGAAGAACTCTCAAGTTGTGAAGACATTTTTCCACAACACTATCAGCGCCTTCTCCACGAACCCACTGATCCATCTCAACTTTATCACTTGCAAATCCATTATTAGTGCAGGATTTAGTCATCTAAATTGATGTTTAATTTTTCTCCATCATTACATCTGTAGGATTATTTGTTAATGTTTCTCTACCAAATTATAAAACGTAGGATAAATGTCTGCTCAAATGGGGTTAAGATTGCTTTATGCAGAATTATTAAATAGTTGGACTGATATTCGGCCAGCAAAGTATTTCGATTAGACAAATACAATAATTCAGAATGTGAAGCTCAGCAACTCATATCACGCTGAAGAACCCTAACCCTATAATTCCAAAAATACTATAATTAGGTGAACATGATTTGCATTACTGACAGACTCCTGATCAGAATGATAACAAATATGACCACATGAACGGCAGACATGCTAAAATTATAGTGTTGGTACCAGAACAAATAAAAGATTAAAGAAAAAGAGCAAGATATAGATTGACCATAGAGAATGTTATAAACCATTTTTCGTCAAATTTTGACAGGTCCCAATCAGAAGCTGCCACGTCACAACCGGAAGTCCCGCCTCGCCACGCCCCCAACAGATGTTCGTACTGGAAGTCCCGCCTTCCCCTACTCTAATCTGCCTGGCAACCCAAATCTGCTGGCACCCTAAGCAGAACCAAGTCCCTCGCTCCTTAACTGACAGAGGTTTATCTAAGCAGAACCAGATGTGTCCCCCACCTCCCTCCCCCCTCTCTGCATTCTTATAGACTCTTCCGTTGTCCATCCTATGACAGAGTTTTTTAACAGTCTTCGAGAGAAACCCGGGAAATTTGAACAAAGAAGTTCTGTCTAGCATTATCTCCAGCTTCTCTCCAGCTTTTCTCCTCTCTCCCCTTCCTGCATCCTCTGAACCAAAATGCTACTGTCCAGTATTTCTCCCCACACCTCTCACCAGGACCAGAGGTGTCTGAGTGAACACAAGAGCCCTCTTCCTCCCTGCCTCTCCCTCTCTGCATCCTCTGAACCAATGGTTCATTCAGTATCATCTCCAGCTTTTCTCCTTAACTGACAGAGGTTCATCTAAGCAGAACCAGATGTGTCCAAAGACAGAGGTGTATCAGTCTAGGTGGGAGAAGGGGGAACGTTGAACAAATATTCCGGATCAGCTTTCCTCCCTCTCCAGGCACCGCATCCTGAGCTGAGAACAAAGAAGAATCTTTTTACAGTCTGTAAGTTAGAGTTAATTTAAACACAAGACACTCAATAAGAACTAACAGAAAATAAAACTTTAACAATTTGACTGTTTGAAATATATCAATCAGAAAATAAAAACTGACAGCCTTTTAACCAGTGACTGTTTGAAATATACCAATCAGAAAATAAAACTTTAGTAATTTAACGGTAAAAACTTTTTGAAAAAAATTCTGTAATAATGAAATGAAGAAGGAAAAAAGGTCCACTGTTGGATGGTACTGAATGATAAGAGTCCCCTCTTTGATGGCATAGAATGACATGGGCTTCCTCTTAGATAGCATGGAGTGATGTTCACACTCCTGCATGTGTGCGTAAGAACAGAAGAGGATATATGGGGTACAGCTCTTTAGACGGATCTGCTCCTGCAGACTGGTTAAACAGCTCCAAAGATATTGTGAAAGTCAGTTTACTTTATTAGTTTTTCTTACAAATCCTTGATTTGTTTGGCTTGGTTGCATGGCTGCATTCACTAACATCATGCACTTATCAATTACTGTAACATCGGGAACAACTACTTATTTTTATATGTGCATCTCCACTTCACAAATATTAAAAAATGCGGTTGGAATATTTCTAAAGTAATATTTTTGAATTTTTGTAACACTTCCTGACAAAAAATTAATTGTTTTTCATTTTATATTAGGGGCGCTCACATTTTGCCGTGCTGCTATGAAATTACTATGAAATAAGATATGTGAATTTCAAATTGAATCTTTGTATTGCCTTGTTAGGATGACCGTTTTGTGGTTGGATAAGAGAGGAGGCTTGAGGCGAGATCAGATGCAGGCCAACCTGGACTTTATTCACCAATGTAACAGTAAAAATACACAAACAGCAGAAGGTGGTGACTGGAATATTGTGGCGCTCTCCTCTCTCTCAGCTCCCAGTCTTTTATAGGCCTCTCCCTAATCAACCCCTCAGGTCTACCAACATAAGGGTTAATCAAAAATGATCAAACACAGGCATTCCATAAAAATATAATGTCTTTAATTTTAACTGTAATCACAAACATTAAAACTACATATCCATTTCCTAAAAGTAACTATCAACATCCTCATCTAGCAATGTATTTATTTCATCACTTGACGGGATTTATTCTCTCCCTCTCCTCACCTACGCTTGGTTCCTCCCGGAACCTTTAAAAAGATGTTCCAGCCCAAAGGGACTCTTTTGGCTGCAACACCTGCGGTGACAACAGAGAAGTGAGTGATAACACACTTTTCACTTAATACCTTCTTAAAACAATGTCCCATACCCACTTCAAACTGGCATCCAGTTGTAAGTTAAGTCAATCACTTAACCATTATACTAAACTATTGTTTCCTTTCCTGTAGGCCTCACCAGGGTTTTCACCCAGTGCTACCAGGAGAAGCCACCACACAGCATATGGCAGCACATGTCAGCCTCAAAACCACACTCAGTAAATCAATAAATCAGTCATTGTCTTGTGTTTTATGTCGTGAATGTGAACTCCGTGCTAGTAATGAAGTTGTCCTTCATTACATGCCTCTTTGTTATTTCATTCTTGAAGGTAAAACTTTTCATTTGAGGCTCTGATTTAAAAATTTCTGCAAATACAGTTTATTTTGGTCTAATGAGCATCTTTATTGCACAATGTCACAATAAAAATTGCAAATTATTCTTTCTCTAATCAGGACTATTGCAAATACTAAAATGATTTTCCATGTTTACACACTGGGGTGTTAATTGTCGCTCTATGCTGCCTAAAAGGACACTCGTGTCATTACAGACTATCTAAGAGAGGATCCCTATCATTCTGTACCACCAAAGTCTGGACCTTAAAAATCAATAATTTTTGTGAATAAATTTCCACTTTATTTGAAAATAGATTAATTGAGGCAGCCAACATATTATTTAGCATTACACTCACCTTTCTGAATTAAGATTTTTGAAAATAATTTTAAATTATTACATCTACCTGTAGATTGTGTTCAAAACAAACTGAATTAGGCTTATTTCATTTAAAGTGTTGGTGTCAACATGACATCACTCAAAGACAAAGTCAGCCATTATCATATATGTCTACATCTGTAGATGTGCCAGTTCAAGGTCCGACTGTCATATATCTACTGCTAAGACCATCATCTGTGTAAGAGCAGATGCTGCCCCACATATTAACTTTCTAATGCCCAGGAGTTTATATTTTAATCATGTCACCAGTAAGAATAACAAAAAGAAGAATTGCTGAATAAAAACTGTTTCAAGTATAGGTACTACTAACTGCTCTGAAAATCTAAATGGTCACAATCAAAGGTAAATGTTCTGTTAAACTCTATAGCTTTGGTTTTAGTCTGTTTCAGCTGTTTTATCTTTAGGAGATCCTAATGTGTTTCGTTAATGTTCTGATTTGGACAGATAATCATTGGTTCCCTTTATTCGAGAAGCTTTGTTGACAAGACAGAAAAGCAATATGAGACTAGAGGGAAGCGAGAGAGCGCAGACTAATAAAAATATAGGTAAAACGTAGTATGTTGGTGGGCCACAGTTTTTTTCTTTAATTTTTTTGCTTTTTATTTTGATTGGTTTTAATTTAATGTAAGAATACAAATAATTCTGTCGCCTCAACAAATGTAGCTTCAAACAAAAATGCTGGACTATCAGGACTGCATGCAGTACCAACCTGCTGTTGAATTCTCAAAATTAAAATCACAACAACTTTCTTTCTTCCTCCAGAAATTATGCATGCATGCATTCACAATGGTCCAAGTAATAAACACAAAGTCACCACATCAGAGGAATGCTTTTATTGTCAGCAGTTGGATCTGGTCAAATGGATCTGGTCTCTCAGACAGTGGGCAATATTAGTTAAAAATAGATCATTTCCCTGAGGGCTTAAATGAACTTTATCCCTCACAAATAGTTCACCATAAGGTACACAGTGCACTAAGGGAAAGTACCGCTTGTAGTAAAATGGAGATGTTACCGTTGATTGAACCCGTCTTAAGCTGACTGCTGCCTGTAGTGTTAAAACCGAGGCATAGCATTTCTAAGAAACAACATGATATGACATTTCACACCTGTGTCTCCATTTGTTTTGTTTTTGTCTTTGTTGAAGAAGCTTTCACTCTTACTTAGCTGTTGGGTTTCCCCCCCATGTGCAGCTGCAGATGTGCACTGACAAGACCTGCTGAAGAATGTGATTATAATTAGCTGCCTCCTTCAGACATTTATGACATTATTGTTTCTTTAAAGTGAAATCTCACTGATCTGAAATCATCAAAGGAAACTAACAGCTGTGGGGGTTGGAGGCATTTGCATGTGTTACCTTGTCTCTGATCCTTTGTTAAGTGTAAGTCCTTTCACTGAGAACATGCCAGGTTTCACCTTTCTAACCCTTCTATATATCATTGCATGTGCATCTAAATCACATTCTGACCACCCTAACCCAGACTTCATTTTCTACTCTGATGTAGCTTAAAGACACAATGGAGTGCCATAGACAGGGTATGCAATTTGTGTTCTTTTCAAAATTATTCAAAGTGCCACAATGCGGCTGCTATACAGCTGCATTGTGGACTCCACTGTTGTGGAAAAAATACTAAGTTCAGCCTTGATCGATCGATGTATAAATAAAACTCTGATGAGTCCAGAAGTGTCTTTGTCTTTTTTATTTAAGCATCAAGAAAACAGGTGACATTGCAGCGAGAGAGGAACTGCAAGTGCGTCTCTCAGAAGGAAGTAACCCATTATATACTTTCAGTTGCACATACACACACACAGAAAGTCGGTAATCTGTCTAACTGATGCAGGGCGGTTTTTCTAAGAATTAAGCAAACAATGTCAAGATGTACAGACAACCCCCGCCTTACTCCCCTTGGAACGTCTCTGTGGTTTGTTCGACTGTCGCTTAAACAAGAAGTGTGAGCGCTCAGTGATAAGAAAAGCGAGGTTCAATGGGGGGTGACATCCTTAGCTGCGCTTCTAGCGCCTCACCTTTACCATGTGGTATGTCTGATAGAAAGGTCAGCAGACATAGTGTAGTATCTGATGTGTTACTTATCATATGGAATCTGGGAGGTATGGTCTATTACAATGGAATGCGTTCTCCCTTTAGAAGGGACCCTTATTAGGGTACCTATGTCCAAGAGTTTGAGTGATGGGGCTCTTGGGTTTAGGAGAAAGATTGACAGGGCCCTCTGTTTGCTATTTTGGTCTTTTAGCTGAAACTATTTGTTGTGACTGCATATTTGCCCTCCTTGTTTAGAGCATATAAAAGGGACCTCCAGTTGGGGTTCGGAGAGGTTCGTTTGGCTGAATTCTCCCAGACTGTCTTTGTCTGACTGATGCTGTTCTTCCTTATAATAAACATATTATTGAGTAAGTCAGTGTCAATGGACGTTTCTTCCTAACCTGCACATCACAAACATCAGAGAAACTACAACAATAGCATTCTGGCTGGGTTATGCAACGTTTAACAATATCAAAGGTTACACTGCACATGTGTTACATTACAGAGGCACAGGATCAAACAATAAAGATATATATATATATATATATATAT